>NC_084752.1:13301835-13564335 GCF_033978785.1 Entelurus aequoreus
CATCTTCAAGCCGCTTTCTGACAGTCGCTTCAGGATGCGCCGTTTTGTGGGCGGTTTTATTTACGTGCCTCACCTTCGACAGCGTCTTCTCCCCGTCATCTTTGTTGTAGCGGTGTAGCGTGCAAGGACGGGAGTGGAAGAAGTGTCAAAAGATGGAGCTAACTGTTTTAATGACATTCAGAAACAACAAAACCGTCCTACTGGAACTCTCTAATAACTAAAGTTCCTTGGGTGAATAATGTAAACTCACTACACCGGTATGTTTTAGTGCTTTCATGGCGAGTTTACTGAAAGATATAAGTAAGAACTTGACACTACTTTATATTAGAAATGGCAACAGCAGAGGGTGAATTACACATAACAAGAAGATAGAGAAAAAGAAGAAGCTTATCGACTACGTAGTGGGCACGGACTACAATGGCGGACACGCTCAAATTTTCAGGACCTATGCAGATCCTAAATACACATCAACAGGTACCAGAAGGTAATAAAAGTTGGTTTTGCATTATATTGTGAAACAAAACGGCAGATAATGTCTGCTAATAGGTGAGATTTTGCGGTCTTTATACACACACCATAATAATACTCGTATGTTTAATGCGCCGACAATCCATTAGCGTACCGAAAATATACTAAAAACATTTTGACCGATTTTTGCCACCGTGTGTAATGTTATATATTTTTAATGGAACATTTATGTCACATTGTGTTGGTGACGAACCCCAAGATGCAGAGATGGCGGCAGGCATTGTGCGAGAAAACATGATTTAATGTCCAAAAATATAAAGAAAAAACACAAACCAGGAACTAGGAACAGGAAACAGGATGCCAGGGAAACAGGAACTGGAAGACGAGGAACAAAAAGACAGCAAGCTACAAACAGCTACAGAATATAGCTTACGGCTACCGCATCCAGCTACACTGACATCAACAAGTAGAAATGACAATAATCCAGCACTGACTGGAGAGGAAGGCAGGTTCAAATAGCAGCTGGCTGATTGACACCAGGTGTGGCCAGGTGCCAATCAGCCACAGCTGAGAGGACAAAGCAGTCAGGGAGATAATCAGGAAATAACCAAAATAAGAGTGCTGACAGGAAATAAAACAAACACAGAGAAAAAAGTAAAACTTGACCAAACTGTCAGGGACAAGCCTGACAATTTAAAGTTTTGGTGTTGTTTACTGCCATCATATTGCAGTCTACACATATCTCTTATGTATGACTGCCATCTACTGATCACACTTATCATTACACCATGTACCCAATAAAATAGCTTCGAGGTCATTAAGCGCAACCAAACTCATCCCGTATATTAGGCGCACCAGGTTATAAGGGTTATATCGTTTTTTGAGAAAATAAAATGATTTTAAGTGTGCCTTATAGTCAGGAAAAATACGGTAAACAGAATAATTTAGATGCAGAATATAATTAATGTGATATAAAAGCATGTTCCACTCTTTCATGGTCCTTCTCTCCCTCTGCCATCCTTTCATGCATTTTGTATTGTAACCATTGTCTTCGGCCTATAAATGGTTGAATTCTTTGTACTGTATAAAGTGTGGTCCAGCCGAACAAAAAGCGTACAATATTGATCTGAATATGTCGTGTATCTCATCACGAGAAAGAAAATGTATTTATTGCTGATGGGACTTTCCACCGGTTGCTTCTCTAATGAGCAATAACACTTAGAGCCTCAGTGTCAGCCTGGGGGAACCATGCTGTTTTCAGCAAGTTGATTCATCAGCACTTATAATGTTATGGAGGAATATCTTCATGTCCAGCAGAGATAATTAAATAGGTTGCTCAGGGACTTGAACAGTAAGGAAGTTCTTGAAACGCTGTTGTGTAATTAAAGGCTCTTTTTTTATCTGCTGTGATTAATTAAGTGCTCAAGCATTTGCAATACCTTCCCCACTTTGAAAATTTAGTACAATAATGTGGAAGAGTTTTTACACTCATGTTTTTTTCCATCTATTTTTATTCCGCTCTGTTTTGGAGGCTCGATCACTTCAGCATTTCTCGATCCGTTGAAACCATTCCGATTAATTTAGTCATCGATCCGTTGGATCTATGCTATGCGCATGCGCAGAGGTTTTTTAAAAAAAAATTTTTAAATTGTTTTATTTTTTTTTTAATAAACCTTTATTTATAAACTGCAAAATTTACAAACAGCTGAGAAACAATAATCAAAATAAGTATGGTGCCAGTATGCTGTTTTTTCCCCCCAATAAAATACTGGATAGGATAGAAATGTAGTTTGTCTCTTTTATCTGATTATTAATCGATTAATCGAAGTAATAATCGACAGATTAATCGATTATCAAATTAATCGTTAGTTGCAGCCCTACATTCAGTATGTTTATTCAGCCTATGATGGCTCGCTGTTGACAAGTTGTTGGGTTTTTTTATTCCCACATTTTCCATAATTCCACATTTTACATGACAGTTCCAAGGAAAATGAATGGAAACTTCCACATTAGTCACATTTCTCTACTAATTCCAACTAACAATGTTTCACATTTCAAAAAGTTCCACATTTATATTACTACAAATTGCCTCTGATCTTAAAAATCATTACAACTTCAACGTTTCTCCAACTTTTCAAAATGTTCTTTCCCATTCCGGACACAATGGCTACGTATTGGAACATTTTAAAAATCCAAATTTCTGCTACGCGCGTTTTCATTGAAAATTACAATTCTGAAACAACTAAAACCTTTCCGACATTAAAACTTTCAGGCTAACTGTTTTTCGTATCTCCAAAATTTTTACCGTATTTTTCGGACTATAAGGCGCATTTAAAATCCTTTCATATTCTCAAAAATGGACAGTGCGCCTTATAACCCGGTGCGCCTAATGTACGGCATAATTCTGGTTGTGCTTACTGACCTCGAAGCAGTTTTATTTTGTACATGTTGTAATGATAAGTGTGACCAGTAGATGGCAGTCACACATAAGAGATACGCGTAGACTGCAATATGATGGCAGTAAACAACACCAAAACTTTAAATGTTCCATTGAGAATACAGAACATTACACACGGCGCTCAAAAATCTGTCAAAATGTTTTTAGTACGACTTCGGTAAACTTTGAAGCCGCACCGCTTGATGGATTGCACCGTGCTTCAACATACCAGTATTGTTATGGTGTGTGTATAAGGTAAGACATATTATCTGGCGTTTTTGTTTCGCAATATTATGCAAAAGCAACTTTTCTTACCTTCTGGTACCTGCTGATCTGTTTTTGGGATCTGCATAAATCCTGAAAAATTGTGCGCATCCGCCTTTGTAGTCCGTACCGACACCGTAGTCGATAAGCTTCTTCTTTTTCTCTATCTTCTTGTTATGGGACATTCATCCTCCGCTGTTGCCATTCCTAATAAAAAGTAGTGTAAAGTTCTTACTTATATCTGTCAGTAAACTCGCCATGAAAGCGCTAAAACATACCGGTATAGTGAGTCTAAATTATTCACCCAAGGAACTTTAGTTAGTTCCGGTCGGACGGTTTTTCACGGGACACATTTCCGGTGATGCTGCTCCGTTATTGATTGAAGTAAAGTCTGAATGTCATTAAAACAGTTAGCTCCATCTTTTGACACTTCTTCCACTCCCGTCCTTGCACGCTACACCGCTACAACAAAGATGACGGGGAGAAGACGCTGTCGAAGGTGAGCCACGTAAAAAATAAGACCGCCCACAAAACGGCGCATCCGGAAGCGACTGTCAGAATGCGGCTTGAAGATGATCTGTAAACACATAATCTGTGCAACATTTTGACCAAAGAACCACCATCACATGTTATGTAGACCACAAGGAAGTGTTTTACATTTAGAAAAAAAATATAATATGACTCCTTTAATGCACCTTATAATCCGGTGCGCCTTATATATGAAAAAAGACCTGAATAGACCCACTCTTGGGCAGTGCGCCTTACAATCCGACTTTGCTGCATAAAACCAAACTTCTGGAAAAATAGGGCAGTTTCCTGACTGATTCAAACCGACGTCCAAAAAGATTCAACTTATTCAAAACAACTTATTCTTTTCTTTCCAACCCATTCAAACCATGCCAGCATCAAAATCCACATCCTCACAACCCCACTTTTGCCCTAATTCCGCTGTTTCCATACAACTTTCAGTTCAGCCGTTGCCCTTCTGCATTTATATGCAATTTCTGAACAAATTGCCTTCTCTGGTTCAACACTTTTGTGTACGTGCAGCAGTTGTTAGGATGCAAAATAAAAAAGACATGGCCGTGCTTCTTCTCGCGGTCTCTCTTGATTTCTCACACACATCCAAACACTTCCAAAAAGTGTCAGAAAGCAAGTGATAGTGTGGCTGACCTCAGCATATGGCTAATTTCATTTTTTCTCATCTCTTGCTTCAATACAAACCCGCATGTTCTCATGTTGCCTCGCCTGTCCTTGCCAGCTATTTCCAGCGTCGTATTGCTTTCACTAAATGTGCTTATGACACTAACAAAGGCGCTATGACGGCGTGTGCGTGCCTGTGTTTGAAATACATCTGCGGAATAATCAAATGTGGGTGAACTTGAGTGTGATGTGTGTGTGAAAATGAATAAATCGAAATACACTGAAGTGTACAAAAAATATTTTGAATTTTGAATTGAACTTTTGCTTCGTAAACAAATCTTCCCACCTACCGTATTTTCCGGACCATAGGGCGCACCGGATTATAAGGCGCACTACTTTTTTCATATATAAGGCGCACCGGATTATAGGGCGCATTAAAGGAGTCATATTATTATGACTTTTTTCTAAATGTAAAACACTTCCTTGTGGTCTACATAACATGGAATGGTGGTTCTTTGGTCAAAATGTTGCATAGATTGTTTTACAGATCATCTTTAAGCCGCTTTCTGACAGTCGCTTCCGGATGCGCCGTTTTGTGGGCGGTCTTATTTACCTTCGACAGCGTCTTCTCCCCGTCATCTTTGTTGTAGCGGTGTAGCGTGCAAGGACGGGAGTGGAAGAAGTGTCAAAAGATGGAGCTAACTGTTTTAATGACATTCAGACTTTACTTTAATCAATAACAGAGCAGCATCTCCTCATCCGGAAAACAACAACACAGGAAATGTGTCCCGTGAAAAAACGTCCGACCGGAACTAACTAAAGTTCCTTGGGTGAATAATTTAGACTCACTATACCGGTATGTTTTAGCGCTTTCATGGCGAGTTTACTGACAGATATAAGTAAGAACTTTACACTACTTTATATTAAAATGGCAACAGTGGAGGATGAATGTCCCATAACAAGAAGATAGAGAAAATGTAGAACCTTATCAACTGCGGCGTCGGCACGGACTACAAAGGCAATTTTTCAGGATTTATGCAGATCCCAAATACAGATCAGCAGGTACCAGAAGGTAAGAAAAGTTGTTTTTGCATAATATTGCCAAACAAAACACCAGATAATATGTCTTACCTTATACACCAGGGGTCACCAACACGGTGCCCGCGGGCACCAGGTAGCCCGTAAGGACCAGATGAGTCGCCCGCTGGCCTGTTCTAAAAATAGCTCAAATAGCAGCACTTACCAGTGAGCTGCCTCTATTTTTTTAAATTGTATTTATTTACTAGAGGGCTGGTCTCGCATTGCCCAACATTTTTAATTCTAAGAGGGACAAAACTCAAATAGAATTTGAAAATCCAAGAAAATATTTTAAAGACTTGGTCTTCACTTGTTTAGATAAATTCTTTTTTTTTTATTTATTTGCTTCTTATAACTTTCAGAAAGACAATTTTAGAAAAAAAATACAACCTTAAAAATGATTTTAGGATTTTTAAACACATATACCTTTTTACCTTTTAAATTCCTTCCTCTTCTTTCCCGACAATTTAAATCGATGTTCAAGTAAATTTATTTTTTTTATTGTAAAGAATAATAAATAAGTTTTAATTTAATTCTTCATTTTAGCTTCTGTTTTTTCGACGAAGAATATTTGTGAAATATTTCTTCAACTTTATTATGATTAAAATTCAAAAAAATTATTCTGGCAAATCTAGAAAATCTGTAGAATCAAATTTAAATCTTTTTTCAAAGTCTTTTGAATTTCTTTTAAAATTGTTGTTCTGGAAAATCTAGAAGAAATAATGATTTGTCTTTGTTAGAAATATAGCTTGGTCCAATTTGTTATATATTCTAACAAAGTGCAGATTGGATTTTAACCTATTTAAAACATGTCATCAAAATTCTAAAATTAATCTTAATCAGGAAAAATTACTAATGATGTTCCATAAATTATTTTTTTAATTTTTTCAAAAAGATTTGAATTAGCTAGTTTTTCTCTTCTTTTTTTCGGTTAAATTTTGAATTTTAAAGAGTCGAAATTGAAGATAAACTATGTTTCAAAATGTAATTGTCATTTTTTGTGTGTTTTCTCCTCTTTTAAACTGTTCAATTAAGTGTAAATATCATTAATTATTAATAATAACATAGAGTTAAAGGTAAATTGAGCAAATTGGCTATTTCTGGCAATTTATTTAAGTGTGTATCAAACTGGTAGCCCTTCGCATTAATCAGTACCCAAGAAGTAGCTCTTGGTTTCAAAAAGGTTGGTGACACCTGTTATACACACACCATAATAATGCTCCTATGTTGAAGCGGTGCGGCTTCATAGCTTACCAAAGTCGTACTAACACATTTTGATAGATTTTTGAGCGCCGTGTGTAATGTTCTATATTTTCAATGGAACATTTAAAATGTTGGTGTTGTTTACTTGAGTCATATTGCCATTATAGTGCAGTCTACACTTATCTCTTTTGTTTGACTGCCATCTACTGGTCACACTTATCATTACATCATGTACCAGATAAAATAGCTTCGAGGTCGGTAAGCAAAATCAGTATTATTCCGTACATTAGGCGCACCGGGTTATAAGGCGCACTGTCGAGTTTGGAGAAGAAAAACAATGTTTTTAAGTGCGCCTTATAGTCCGAAAAATACGATAAATGGAACCACAAAGAATTTGATAACATTTTTATGAAACTGAAGTTACTCCCTTTTTTTTCATGTTATCGTCTCAATGAGCATCCTGCAGTGATTAGTGCATATGAATTTAAGTTAAAAAAAAACAAAAAAGAACCTCTGCACCTAACTGGTGCAAGCTCACGCCCAAATGCAAGACCCTTATGATTCCATGCTTTGGCATTGTTTAACACAACTTCCGACATTGCAACCACATTTATGATCAGAAAAGAGGGAAATCATAATAGACCTCGTTTAGGAGACCAGGATTGAACCAGCAAGCTTTCAGCTGCCAGATGGCAACTCCACCACCCAAATTATGCCGCCCCCTGGGTGCACCTGTTGAGTGGGTTGTCCCGTTTGTCTCGCCAAAGCTTAATGGAAAATAACAAAAAAAATCATGATCTGCAATATCAACAAATCTATCGGTTTATGGACTAGAAACATATTTTCATTTTTTAACATAGTCATTTGAATATTAAATGCTAGATCATTTAATATTATGTTTAGACACACAGAGCAAGGTGAATAAAGAATCTGGAAAGGAATCAAGTACCATATTTTCTGGACCATAGGGCGCACCGGATTATAAGGCGAACTGCCGATGAGCGGGTCTATTCAGGTCTTTTTTCGTACAAAAGGCGCACCGGATTATAAGGCGCATTAAAGGGGTCGTATTATGATTTTTTTTTCTAAATGTAAAACACTATCTTGTGGTCTACATAACATATGATGGTAGTTATTTGGTCAAAATGTTGCAAATATTGTTTTACAGATCCTCTTCAAGCCGCTTTCTGACAGTCGCTTCCGGATGCGCCGTTTTGTGGGCGGTCTTATTTACGTGGCTCACCTTCGACAGCGTCTTCTCCCCGTCATCTTTGTTGTAGCGGTGTAGCGTGCAAGGACGGGAGTGGAAGAAGTGTCAAAAGATGGCGCTAACTGTTTTAATGACATTCAGACTTTACTTCAATCAATAACGGAGCAGCATCTCCTCATCCGTGGCTCACTAGTGCAACAACAATGCGGGAAATGTGTCCCGTGAAAAACTCTCTAATAACTACAGTTCCTTGGGTGAATAATGTAAACTCACTACACCGGTATGTTTTAGCGCTTCCACAGCGAGATATAAGTTAGAACTTTACACTACTTTATATTAGAAATGGCAACAGCGGAGGATGAATGTCACATAACAAGAATGTCGAGAAAAAGAAGAAGCTTATCGACTACGGTGTCATACAGACTACAGTGGCGGTCTTGCGCAAATGTTCAGGACTTATGCAGATCACAAATACAGATCAGCAGGCACCAAAAGGTAAGAAAAGTTGCTTTTGCATAATATTGTGACACAAAACGTCAGAAATTATGTCTGCTAATGGGTGCAATTTTGCAGTCCTTATACACACACCATAGTAATATTTGTATCTCTGACTACGGTAGCCATAATGGGCCGACAATCCATAAAGCCATGCGGCTTCAAAGTCATACTCAACCATTTTGATAGATTTTTGAGTGCTGTGTGTAATGTCCTCTATTTTCCAAAGAACATTTAAACTGTTGGTGTTGTTTACTGGCGTCATATTGCAGTCTGCACGTATCTCTTATGTGTGACTACATAAGCTGCATTCGGGCGTGAGTTAATATCCTAAAATTACAAGACCAAGCATAATTACAGGACACTGTGCCACGCTCTTGGATAACATGTTTACTAGTGATTTTGATAATAATACGACATGTGGTCTTGCTAATAACCAACATTACTGATCATCTGCCAGTTTTCACAATCTATGACGGAAACTACAGGAAGAGGAACATGGGTGACAAAAATACATTTCAAAGATTACGCACAGAGAAAAGTATGATTGCTCTTAAGAATGGTCAAGAAAAGCAAAACTGGTACAATGTGTATAGTAAAAATAATATAGATGAAGAATAGGGTATTTTAAAAACATATTTTATGATGCTTTATGACAAATATTGTCCATGGTGTTACCATACCTGTAGAAATATGGGGAAATAACTACTAATTATGTTACAAAAAAGGTCAGTTAGAATAATACATAATGTTGGATATAGAGAACATTCAAACCCTTTATTTAATGAAACAAAAATATTGAAATTCAATGATTTGGTGCATTTGCAAATAGCTAAAATTATGCACAAAGCAAACTTTAACCTGCTACCCAAACATGTACAACTTGTTTTGTCAAGAAAAGAGGAGAAATATAACCTTAGAGAAAAATCGAACTCCAACCGTTTGTATGCACATACAACACTTAAGCATACCAGTATGTGGAATTCAATTATGAAATGGATTAAGCAAAGAAGTCAGTCAAAGTACCAAAGTACAAAGGCGGACGTGTGCAATTTTTCAGGACTTATGCAGATCCCAAGTACCGATCAGCAGGTACCAGAAGGTAAGAAAAGTTGCTTTTGCATAATATTGCGAAACAAAACGCCAGATAATATGTCTTACCTTATACACACACCATAATAATACTCGTATGTTGAAGCACATCAAGCGGTGTGGCTTCATAGCTTACCAACGTCGTACTAAAACTTTTTGATAGATTTTTGAGCGCCGTGTGTAATGTTCTATATTTTCAATGGAACATATAAAATGTTGGTGCTGTTTACTTTAATCATATTGCCATCATAGTGCGGCCTACACTTTTCTCTTATGTTTGACTGCCATCTACTGGTCACACTTATCATTACACCATGTAGCAAACAAAATAGCTTTGAGGTGGTAAGCCCGACCAAACTTATTCCTTACATTAGGCGCATTGTTGAGTTTTGAGAAAAAATTAAGGATTTAAAGTGCGCCTTATAGTCCGGAATATATGGTCCTCATATGATCTAGTTCAAGAAACGGTTCAAACTCAAAGTGTTTACAAAGTACAAAGAAGAATAATCCTGATAAACAACTTGAACCTTCTTGAAAAATGAGATAATCATATTCATTTTAATATGTGAACTCCAATTTATTCAACTATTAATTGAGAACTTTAATATTTATGGATTTAAATTGTGTAAAACAAATTGAGAACAGGACGTAAACAAATGTGTTAGTAATTGCAAGGAAATGGAAAAGGGGTAGGATTAAATAAGCTCTGCTTGTTCCTACTCCTTTTTAAACATGTTGTAAGGAGAAAATGGAAAAATTTGATGTATCATATTGTAACTATATGCATGTTTAAAATAAACTTAAACCATAATAGTGTTGTCCCGATACCAATATTTTGGTACCGGTACCAAAATGTATTTCGGTACTTTTCTAAATAAAGGGGACCACAAAAAATTTCATTATTGGCTTTATTTTAACAAAAAATCTTAGGGTATATTAAATATATGTTTCTTATTGCAAGTTTGTCCTTAAATAAATTAGTGAACATACAAGACAACTTGTCTTTTAGTAGTAAGTAAACGAACAAAGGCTCCTAATTAGTCTGCTGACATATGCAGTAACATATTGTGTCATTTATCATTCTATTATTTTGTCAACATTATTAAGGACAAGTGGTAGAAAATGTATTATTAATCTACTTGTTCATTTACTGTTAATATCCACTTACTTTCTCTTAAAATGTAATAATCACATATTCTTCTCTTGTTTGATACTTTACATTAGTTTTGGATGATACCACACATTTAGGTATCAATCCGATACCAAGTCGTTACAGGATCATACATTGGTCATATTCAAAGTCCTCATGTGTCCAGGGACGTATTTCCTGAGTTTATAAACATAATATACATTTAAAAAATATTTTGTGATGCTATAAGATATTCATGTAATCATAGTAGTATTGACTAGATACGCTACTGTACTTGGTATCATTGCAGTGGATATTAGGTGTAGATCCACCAATGGCGTTTATTTATTTTGTAGCGTCCCGGAAGAGTTGGTGCTGCAGGGAATTCTGGGTATTTGTTCTGTAGTGTTTATGTTGTGTTGCGTTACAAATATTGTGTTTCTCATTGTTTATGACAGTGTTGGCGTTGTTCATACGGCCAGCCTTTGTGTGACTTGTATGGCTGTTGAATAAATATGCACTCATTCACTTGTATGCAGTGTGTTTAAAGTCAACTATAGACCGTTTTTAACATATCCATAGTCATGATTCCGGTGTGTTGCGGTGTATAGTGAAGTATGTGTAGCTATCACTCGTCCTATTGGGATGATACAGTATATGAAATGAATGTACTTGATATGTCTCCATGGAGACAAGGATTATACCGTACAACCATAACCATAACCAACGGTATAATCTTTTGAAAAAAATAAATATACATGCATTTAATCGCTTCTACTCTGGAGCGCCATGCAATAATTCATGACGTTGCATATATTTTTACTACACACCCTTTGGTCCGATGACTAAAACACATGCGTGGACACTAAGCTTACCAAATATGTTGGGTTTTTTTGTATGTCATTTTTGGTCCGATTCAGATGACCAAATGTCCTTACTCAGATGACTGTACCACACATGCCTGTTGCAGCGTGAAGGAGGACAGGTTATTGGTTTGGACACCAGAAGGCGAGTAGGTGGATTTTGGAATGGCACCTCTGCTGTGAGACACACGTGCACTCACACGTTCACACGCACACCCGCTCAAGGGCATGCATGGATGCACTGATCTACTTCCACCTCCATCAGGCTGATGAGTGGATATCGGCTTTTAACTAATTACATCAAAAAGGCAAAGACCAAATGAGAACGACGGCTTTAAAAAGAGAAAAAGAGATTCTAATAATTGCGTGACAACAAGCTAAACAATTCTTGAAAAGTCTTCGGTTGTGTCCATCTTTCTGCTCCTCCTGCACCCCTCAGGTATTATTTCTTTCATACACTGCAAAAAGTCAGTGTTCAAAAACAAGAAAAAAAAATACAAAAATGAGGGGTATTTTACTTGAACTAAGCAAAATTATCTGCCAATAGAACAAGAAAATTTGGCTTGTCAAGACTTTCCAAAACAAGTCAAATTAAAGCTGCAAGCAGCGATGGACGGGACCGACTTTGACGGCACATAAAATCCAAACCGGAGCAGTAATTAAAACTCTTTCGTCAACTTTTAATCAGAAGGGTTCAATCTTTCTCCTGTGCTAGTTTGAAGCCGACACGACAAACGCGCTCAGAGGAGATCATTTTAAAAAAAAGGTGACTGGTTTTTACAAAACTTTTGTTTTGAAGGGGGAATTGCAAACTTCCTGTTGATTTTTGCTGGGGGTTGTCAATATATGAAATGTAGGTCTAAGTGACACCTACATAGAGGTTTTTGTTTCATGTCTCTACGACATTTCTACTGGAAGTTACAGGCAGTTTTGTCTGTGTTTTCTTCCTAGGAGCAGTTTTGTCTGTTTTCTTCCGAGGGGGCGCTAGAGCGCAATTTTGAGTTTTGGGGTTGGGTTTTTTTTTATTAGATCGCAATTTTTGCCAGTCCTGATGTGTGTGTCCAGTTTGGTGAGTTTTGAAGCCTGTTAAGGGTGTCAAATTATAGCTCAAAGAGGCAAAAGTGACTGTTTTTACAAACCTTTTGTTTTGAAGGGGGAATTGCAAACTTCTTGTTGATTTTTGCTGAAGGATGTCAGTGTATGAAATCTAGGTCTAAGTGAGACCTACATAGGGGTTTTTGTTTCATGTCTCTCCGACATTCCTAGTGGGAGTTACAGGCAGTTTTGTCTGTGTTTTCTTCCTAGGGGGCACTAGTGCGCAATTTTGAGTTTTGGGGCTAGGTCGCAATTTTCGCCAGTCCTGATGTGTGTGTCAAATATGGGGAGTTTTGAAGCAAGTTAAGGGGGTCAAATTACACCTCAAAGACGCGGCGGTACAATAATAAAGAAAGAAAGAATAAAATGCACGAAATACAATAGGGTCCTCTGTCTCAAAGGGACATTTGGTCCCTAATTAGCTAACTTCAATGAACCCAAAAATACCTTAAAATAAGTACATTCTCACTAATAACGAGTGCACTTTTCTTGGTAGAAAAAAAAATATATGAGACCTTTTTGCTCAATATGTTGAAAAATATTCTTAAATTAAGTAAATGCTAGTGCAATTATCTTGACATAATGATATGCGCTCGGCATTACATTTCTTGAAACCATCAAACTTATACTAAAAACTAATTTATTGTTCTTAATGGAAGGCAACAATGTAACCGCTTGTTACTCTCGGGGTTTCCTAGCCGCTCAGGCAAATCATATGGTCTAAAAATGCATTTTTCCATCGATAACATGACATCATCGCACCAAGTGTGTGCTCTTTCAGTCAATTAGTGTGCATATAAACAGCCCGGCCCCCTGGCCAAAAATGTTTTAATTGTACTTTTGAAGAATTCATCTGAATGTGCGTGAACTATTTCTGTTCAAAATTGTTCGAAATGTCACATGTTAAATGTTTAAATATTAACTGTCAGTTTGCTGTACTGTGCCAACTGCACTACTTTATGAGTGCGTATTTTCTTTTGTTTCATTGAAAATAAAACAGCAAAGTCCATTTGGCTGTCCTCTGTTTTAATTATGAGACACAATTGTGTCAAAGTCATGATTTTTTTTTACGCTTGAAATAAGAAATTATTACTTTAAAAAAGTAGTTTTATACTTGTGAGTGTTGATGACACAACTTTGCAACAGTTGATATTCTAGTTTCAAGCATGTTTTACTCAATATAGGTCATCAAATCTCAGCAACAAGCTGTAATATCTTACTGAGATCATTTAGGACCAAAACACTTAAAACAAGTAAAACACTCTAACATAAAATCTGCTTAGTGAGAAGAATTATCTTATCAGACAGAAAATAAGCAAGTATCACCCTTATTTGAGATATTTAATCTTACTTCGATATCAGTTTTTGCAGTGTAATGCACACTGCAGCTTTTTCTTAATCTTCTTATACTTGTTCAGCCTTCTTCTGCATTGTAACTTGATGTGGGATTTGCTCCTTTATGTGAGTGGAATCCCTATCAGGATAACAGTCCTCCATAATCACATGCTGTATGTGCAAAACCCAGAACCAGTGAAGTTGGCACGTTGTGTACATGGTAAATAAAAACAGAATACAATGATTTGCAAATCCTTTTCAACTTATATTCAATTGAATAGACTGCAAAGACAATATATTTAATGTTTGAACTAGGGCTGGGCGATATACTCGATGTATCGCGGGTTTGTCTCTGTGCGATATAGAAAATGACTATATCGTGATATTCGAGTATACGTTCTCACGCAGTTGCTTTTAGCTGCGGGGTATTACCCTACAGGCTCTTCTCATATAGTGAAGGACATACATTATTTGATTTCCTATTATGCAGCTCATTTTTATGTGACAGTTATTAAAATATCTTGTGTGACATCATGCACAAAAGTGCACTTTATTTGTTTTAAACTATTGTAGTGGCGTTCTGTACAAAAAGTGCACTTTAATTTAGTGTTGTTTTGATATGTCATCTTAGTGACATCATGCACAAAAGTGCACTCATAGCTTGTTTTAAAATGTCTCTGACAATCTTGCACTTTCTGTTTTGGAACTGACATAAATGTTTGTGCCACTGCTTAATAACTGTTTAAGAAATACACTTTTGGTACATTGACTTAGTTGTGATTTCCCTCTCTGCATGAAAGTTTAAAATGAGCATATATTAATGCAGTATGAACAAGAATATTTTAATGTAGACACATAGAATCATCATACTGCTGTGATTATATGCGTCAAGTGTTCATTCAAGCCTAAGGGAAAATATCGAGATATATATCGTGTATCGTGACATGGCCTGAAAATATCGAGATATTAATAAAAGGCCATATATTGCCCAGCCTTAGTTTGAACTGAGAAACGTAATTTTTCAAATAATCGTTAACTTAGAATTTAATGGCAGCAACACATTGCAAAAAAGTTGGCACAGGGGCATTTTTACCACTGTGTTACATGGCCTTTCCTTTTAACAACACTCAGTAAACGTTTGGGAAGTGAGGAGACCAATTTTTGAAGCTTTTCTTTTTTTTAAAGCATTTATCGGCCGATAAATGCTTTGAAATGTAATATCGGAAATTATCGGTATCGTTTTTTTTAATTATCTGTATCGTTTTTTAAATTTTTTTATTAAATCAACATAAAAAACACAAGATACACTTACAATTAGTACGCCAACCCAACAAAACTCCCTCCCCCATTTACACTCATTCACACAAAAGGGTTGTTTCTTTCTGTTATTAATATTCTGGTTCCTACATTATATATCAATATATAACAATACAGTCTGCAAGGGATACAGTCCGTAAGCACACATGATTGTGCGTGCTGCTGGTCCACTAATAGTACTAACCTTTAACAGTTAATTTGACTTATTTTCATTAATTACTAGTTTCTATGTAACTGTTTTTATATTGTTTTACTTTCTTTTTTATTCAATAATTTTTTTTAAATTGATTTATCTTATTTTATTTTATTATTTTTTTAAAAAAGGACCTTACCTTCACCATACCTGGTTGTTCAAATTAGGCATAATAATGTGTTAATTCCACGACTGTATATATCGGTATCGGTTGATATCGGTATCAGTAATTAAGAGTTGGACAATATCGGAATATCGGATATCGGCAAAAAGCCATTATCGGACATCCCTAGTCTGGATTTATATATTGTTTCCCAGTGTTTTTGTATAAGGTTGCTACCTTTTACATCTTTTTATATTTTTGTTGCTGTTAAGATAATTAAATTAGTATTTTACCTGCACATTGTGTACTGTCTCTGCATCATGGGGTCACGACTACAGGCGACATTTTGTTTTTACAAAATGTCCAGGGCCAATGAAAAAAAAAATAGCTGCACTAAATTGTATACCAATAGTTTCCAAGGTTTCTTTTTATGACAGTGCAACAATCGGTGTAAAGGATTATTGTATTTGTATTAAATAGGTAAGTGCATCAATAATCCTTTCACCTTGCAGTCTGGTTGTCTACTTGTCCTTGACCCTTTACATATTTCATTGGGAAGGTCAGGCGTTCTCAAAGGCGAGATGTTAAAAGCTTACTGAAAGCCACTACTACCGACCACGCAGTCTTATAGTTTATATATCAATGATGAAATCTTAACATTGCAACACATGCCAATACGGCCGGGTTAACTTATGAAGTGCAATTTTAAATTTCCCGCTAAACTTCCGGTTGAAAACGTCTATGTATGATGACGTATGCGCGTGACGTCAATGGTTGAAACGGAAGTATTGGTACCCCATTGAATCCAATACAAAAAAGCTCTGTTTTCATCTCATAATTCCACAGTATTCTGGACATCTGTGTTGGTGAATCTTTTGCAATTTGTTTAATGAACAATGAAGACTGCAAAGAAGAAAGCTGTAGGTGGGATCGGTGTATTAGCGGCTGGCTGCAGCAACACAACCAGAAGGACTTTGACTTGGATAGCAGACGCGCTAGCCGACGCTAGCCGCCGACCGCACGGATGATCGGGTGAAGTCCTTCGTCCTTCCGTCGATCGATTGAACGCAGGTGAGCACGGGTGTTGATGAGCAGATGAGGGCTGGCTGGCGTAGGTGGATAGCTAATGTTTTTAGCATAGCTCTGTGAGGTCCCGTTGCTAAGTTAGCTTCAATGGCGTCGTTAGCAACAGCATTGTTAAGCTTCGCCAAGCTGGGTATTTACATGTCCATGGTTTATTAGTATTGTTGATCTTCTGTCTATCCTTCCAGTCAGGGGTTTATTTGTTTTGTTTCTATCTGCATTTGAGCCCGATGCTATCACGTTAGCTCAGTAGCTAAAGAGCTTCGCCGATGTATTGTCGTGGAGATAAAAGTCACTGTGAATATCCATTTCGCGTTCTCGACTCTCATTTTCAAGAGGATATAGTACCCGAGGTGGTTTAAAATACAAATCCGTGATCCACAATAGAAAAAGGAGAAAGTGTGGAATCCAATGAGCCAGCTTGTACCTAAGTTACGGTCAGAGCGAAAAAAGATACGTCCTGCACTGCACTCTAGTCCTTCACTCTCACTTTCCTCATACACGAATCTTTCATCCTCGCTCAAATTAATGGGGTAATCGTCGCTTTCTCGGTCCGAATCTTTCTCGCTGCATTGTAAACAATGGGAAAATGTGAGGAGTCCTTCCTCCGGTGACGTCACGCTACTTCCGGTACAGGCAAGGCTTTTTTTTTATCAGCGACCAAAAGTTGCGACCTTTATCGTTGTTGTTCTCTACTAAATCCTTTCAGCAAAAATATGGCAATATCGCGAAATGATCAAGAATGGATCATAGAATGGATCTGCTATCCCCGTTTAAATTAAAAAAAATTCATTTCAGTAGGCCTTTAAGGGGAACTGCACCTTTTTTGGAATTTTGCCTGTCGTCCACAACTATTACGAAAGACAAGAACACACATGTATTTTTTTTTTCGGTATTCTAAAGATGATTAAAAAAAACACTTGCAGCATGCGGCTAATGGGAGTCACCATTGTAGCCTTCAAAGCCCTCTAAAACAACTACAAAAACCCTGCATCAACAATGTATGTACACACTGCAAGTATATATATATATATATATATACCATATTTTTCTGACTATAAGGCGCACCGGATTAAAAGGCACTTTGATAGCTTGTCTACTGTCAGATATAAGTAAGAACTTTACGCTACTTTATATTCGAAATGGCAACAGCGGAGGTTGAATGTCCCATAACAAGAAGATAGAGAAAAAGAAAAAGGTTATCGACTACGGTGTCGGCATGGACTACAATGGCGGCCGCGCGCACATTTTCAGGACTTATGCAGATCCCAAATACACATCAGCAGGTACGAAAAGTTGGTTTTGCATAATTTCGCGAAACTTAACGCCAGATAATGGTAAATGGGTGCAACTTGTATAGCGCTTTCCTACCTTATTTCCTCAGCGTATTTGTTTCCGTTCCCATGGCAACACACTTCCAACTTCCAGCAACAAATGTGTGTTCCTACTTCTGGAAACGAACAGTTTTGTGTTTGAATCATTGCAGTATTGGTATAAGATAACAAAGACAACTATTTTTTGGACAAGTGAGGATTCACAACCTTAAAGGCCTACTGAAAGCCACTACTACCGACCACGCAGTCTGATAGTTTATATATCAATGATGAAATCTTAACATTGCAACACATGCTAATACGGTTAACTTATAAAGTGCAATTTTACATTTCCCGGGAAATATCCGGCTGAAAACGTCTCGGTATGATGACGTTTGCGCGTGACGTCACGGATTGTGCGGAAGTGTTGGGACACCATTGTGTCCCAATACAAGCAGCTCTGTTTTCATCGCAAAATTCCACAGTATTCTGGACATCTGTGTTGGTGAATCTTTTGCAATTTGTTTAATGAACAATGAAGACTGCAAAGAAGAAAGCTGTAGGTGGGATCGGTGTATTAGCGGCTGGCTGCAGCAACACAACCAGGAGGACTTTGAGTTGGATAGCAGACGCGCTACCGTGAGTACGCAGCTTTCTTCCAAACATTTGATCGCTTGCCCGTACGTGCGTGCCGCTATGTGCATGTCACGTACGTAACTTTGGGGAAATATAAGTGCTGTATGAACTTTGCGGAAGTGAACGGTACTTTAGGCTGTGGGATTGAGTGTGTTGTGCGGGTGTTTGATTTGTATTGGCGGGTTCTATGGACGGGAGGGGGGAGGTGTTTGTTATGCGGATTAATTTGTGGCATATTAAATATAAGCCTGGTTGTGTTGTGGCTAATAGAGTATATATATATGTCTTGTGTTTATTTACTGTTTTAGTCATTCCCAGCTGAATATCAGGTCCCACCCGCCTCTCACAGCATCTTCCCTATCTGAATTGCTTCCACTGCCCTCTAATCCTTCATTCTCACTTTCCTCATCCACGAATCTTTCATCCTCGCTCAAATTAATGGGGTAATCGTCGCTTTCTCGGGCCGAATCGCTCACGCTGCTGGCGTCCATGATTGAAAACAATGTGCAGATGTGAGGAGCTCTTCAACCTGTGACGTCACGCTACTTCCGGTACAGGCAAGGCTTTTTTTATCAGCGACCAAAAGTTTCGAACTTTATCGTCAATGTTCTCTACTAAATCCTTTCAGCAAAAATCAGGCAATATCGTGAAAGTGAAATTATCAAGTATGACACAGAATGGATCTGCTATCCCCGTTTAAATAAGAAAACCTCATTTCAGTAGGCCTTTAATCTTTTTGAAGCTGAATATACGGAGGATGAACTGCTGCTTATAGAAGCAAGCGCAAAGGAAGGTTGAAATGAGACAGGAAGTTGAGAGAGTGAGGTCGGCGTGACTTGACGCTGTAAATGTGGAGTTTGGAGCCACGTTATTTCCACATAAATTGAGTGCTTACCCAAAATCAACTGGAAACGTTAGTTCTGCCAAAAATCAACATGAGATTTTCACCTTTTAATAGCCTTTTTTTTTTTTTTTGCTGTGGTAAATAGACAGTAGTCGTCAAAGTAGTAGTAGTAGCAGTAACCTTAAGTTCCATGTAATGATGCAGTTAAGTCCCAGATGGGCAAAAAGGCAGGTTACCATCATTTGTCTTAAATGGTTTAGTCCAACCCTGTATGTTTGCAATCACTGTTATTAGAGTGGACTGTACAAAGGTTGACAGGGTACACACACACACACACACACACACACACACACACACACACACACACACACACACACACACACACACACACACACACACACACACACACACACTTTTTGTCTCTTCTTTTACACAGAGAGCCACAGGGAACAGTGGTCAAGATGATTACTGTTATTTTGTAGTCTAACCAGGAGGTTTGTAACGTCCAAATTCACAGCGGATAACACACACAAACGTGCACACACACACACACACACACACACACACGCACACACACACACACACACCACGATGCTCATCAATGTGAATATTATCTCGCCATCAACTCAAATCCTCACATGCTGAATGAAGGATTAAGGATGTGGATTCTCGCCTCATTGCTTTCCTCTATCGTCGCTTCACCAGTTGGCTTGTTTAAGTCAGCATCACACTTTCTTTTTTTTTTTTACTCTCTTTCTCTTTTTTGTTAGCCACTCCCTTTTTTCCTCTTCTTTCACTTCCATCTCTCCTTTGCACTCTCTGAGGTGGTGAACTTGCCCAGTAGGGGTCCCATACATGGAAATTAAAGAGCTTAGAGATCCGACACTCTGGGTCTCTGGAGCGTGCACACACACACACACACACACACACACACACACACACACACACACACACACTCACACACACGACACATTCTTGTATTTGTTACCTTCTTGAAACCTCAGAAAAATGCCTGCCTCTTTAGGGACCACCCTTTCTAGATATATATATATATATATATATATATATATATATTTATATATATATGATATATATATATATATATATATATATATATATATATATATATATATATATATTTATATTATATATATATATATATATATATGTATTTACAACATTAATAATATGCGCAAACTATGCAAATATAAAACAATGTTGTGAAAAATGTGTTGGAATGTCACAAGAAAAACTTAGAATTTTGCCAGTATTACAATAAAAGCCATCATTTTACCCAACACAAATCACAATTTCACAAGTAAAACTGAACATTTGTGCAATATTATGATAAAAGTTGGAATTTTTGCTCGATAGCAGTCGCATTTCACAAGAAAAGCTTAACATTTTTGGCAATTTTATGAAAAGAGTTGTAATTTTGCTCGACAAAAGTCGCAGTTTTATAAGAAGGCTTTAAAATGTTGGCAATATTATAATAATAATCGGAATTTTACTTGGCAAAATCTTGACAAAAGTCATCATTTTACTCAAGAAATGTCACAATTTTACAAGGACAACAAAAACATTGGCAAAAATGTAATAAAAGTCTGAATTTTACATGACAAATGACACCGTTTTGCATTAAAAAGTCTGAATTTTACGAGACAATATTGCAATATTACGGAAGCAGAAAGAATATGAGAAATTGTTCCCAATTTTATAGGAAAAATTTGACTCTGTGAGAAAAAGACTGCTTTTAGTAATCTTCATTATTTACTTCAAGTTATTACAGTATGTCTCTCTCTCTCTCTCTCTCTCTCTCTCTCTCTCTCTATATATATATATATATATATATATATATATATATATATATATATATATATATATATATATATATATACATATTTTTATTTTTTTTTATTTTTTTTTATTTTTTTTAAAATTATTTATTTAATTTAATTTTATTTATTTTATTTTTTTTGTATTTATTTATTTTTTAAATTAATTTTGGCCAAAGGTGGAGCACTTAAATTGTTTTACCCACACTTGTTATTTAATATGTTGACCAGAGGGGGAGCACTTTTAAAACCGACAAACAGTCAATTTGAAAAATCCCTCCTTTTCGGGACCACCCTAATCTTGATAGATTTCACCACCAGGGGTGCAAATGAGACATTCTCTATTAGATGCAATGGTTTTTCCGTGTTGGGACCATGATTTATGTCCTAACTCGTTCACCGGTCCTCATATGGAAGCTACTTTTCCTTGTTGATGTCTCAAGAAGGGTAGAAATACAAGAACACCCACACACACACACACACACATTATGGTATTTGTTACCTTCTTGTGACCTCCGAATAATGCCTAGCTCTTTAGGACCACCCTTTCTAGATATATAAAGATTTGTAATTACAACATTAATAATATATACAAACTATGTAAGTATAAAAAAGATTGTTGTGAAAAATGAGTTGGAATTCCACAAGAAAAAAGTCACAATTTCACAAGAAAGAATTGTCGTGATTTTACTCAACGCAAGTCAAAATTGTACAAGAAAAACTCATTATTTACTTGTAGATATTATAGTATGTCTCTTTATACATATTTATTTTATTAGTTTTATTAATTTTAGCCAAAGGGGGAGCACTTCATTTTTTTTACTCACACTTGTTATTTCATATGTTGACCAGAGGGGGAGCACTTTTAAAACCGACAAACAGTCAATTTGAAAAATCCCTCCTTTTCGGGACCACCCTAATCTTGATAGATTTCACCACCAGGGGTGCAAATGAGACATTCTCTATTAGATGCAATGGTTTTTCCGTGTTGGGACCATGATTTATGTCCTAACTCGTTCACCGGTCCTCATATGGAAGCTACTTTTCCTTGTTGATGTCTCAAGAAGGGTAGAAATACAAGAACACACACACACACACACACACACATTATGGTATTTGTTACCTTCTTGTGACCTCCGAATAATGCCTAGCTCTTTAGGACCACCCTTTCTAGATATATAAAGATTTGTATTTACAACATTAATAATATATAGCACAAACTATGTAAGTATAAAAAAGATTGTTGTGAAAAATGAGTTGGAATTCCACAAGAAAAAAGTCACAATTTCACAAGAAAGAGTTGTCGTGATTTTACTCAACGCAAGTCAAAATTGTACAAGAAAAACTCATTATTTACTTGTAGATATTATAGTATGTCTCTTTATACATATTTATTTTATTAGTTTTATTAATTTTAGCCAAAGGGGGAGCACTTCATTTTTTTTACTCACACTTGTTATTTCATATGTTGACCAGCAATAGTTTTCCGTATTGGGAACATGATTTAATGTCCTAACTTGTTCACCGGTCCTCATATGGAAGCTACTTTTCCTTGTTGATGTCTCAAGAAGGGTAGAAATACAAGAACACAAACACACACTCACACATTCACACGCACACACCCCCCGGGGGATCAAATATGGGGTGTTTAACTGGCAGGAATAGCTCGACGTGAAGCCCAGTTGCACACAACTCCTCATTGATAATGCATCCATGCTGGGAAGGTCTATATTGTGAGTTGGTGGTAGGGAACCTGCAAATACTTTACTGTATCACAGTTGGACAGACTGAAATGGAGATAAAAGAAAGAGGACAGAGGTTGGCCACTGCGTCCCGACCACTCTCCCAATTGCACTCTTACTCTCACTGTAGATTACCGTATTTTCCAGACCATAGGGCACACCGGACTATAAGGCGCACTGCAGATGAATGGCCCGTTTTCGATTTTTTCAATATATTATATTATATAGCGCATTAAAGGAGTCATATTATTATTTATTTATTTCTGAATGTAAAACACTTTCTTGTGGTCTACATCAGTGGTCCCCAAACTTTTTTGTACCACGGACCGGTTTAATGTAGGCATTATTTTCAGGGACCGGCTTTCCACTTGTGCCAGATAAATACAGCAAATATAAGAGCATGAAAAATACAAGTCACTATAACGCTGAATTAGTGAGAGCTTGTTTCCTTTGGGATGAGATGCAGATGGAAATCAGCCTATGGCTACAATCTGTCACATTTATGTTTTATAACGTTCATTAATGTGCATCGTATCATGTCCACAACGTATAAAAAATATAACAAATGGAAAATTCCTATGCAGAGTTTTATTGGACATCTATAAACAAGCTTATTGGTGTGTCTAGTGCGACAGGCGGAAGTTAAGTCGGAGAAAATGCAGTCCTTTATACATGATTTAATGTTTCTCTGCGGCCCGGTAGCAAATGCGTCACAGAGCTAACTGTTTTAATGACATTCAGACTTTACTTCAATCAATAACGGAGCAGCATCTCCTCATCCGGAAACACAACACAGGAAATGTGTCCCGTAAAAAAAACATCAGACCGGAACTCTCTAATAACTAAAGTTCCTTGGGTGAATAATGTAAACTCACTACACCGGTATGTTTTAGAACCTCCATGGCGAGTTTACTGACAGATATAAGTAAGAACTTTACACTACTTTATATTAGAAATGGCAACAGTGGAGGATGAATGTCCCATAACAAGAAGATAGAGAAAAAGAGAAGCTTATTAGACTAAAAAGGCAAGCACGCACAATCTTTTAGGATTCATGCAGATCCAAATACAGATCAGCAGGTACCAGAAGGTATGAAAAGTTGCTTTTGCATAATATTGCGAAACAAAACGCCAGATAATATGTCTTACCTTATACACGTTAAAGTGTCCGCCCTGAGATCGGTAGGTCGTGAATTCAAACCCGACCGAGTCATACAAAGACTATAAAAATGGAACCCATTACCTTCCTGCTTCTAAAAGTGCTCCCCCTCTGGTCAACATATGAAATAACAAGTGTGTGTAAAAAATGTAAGTGCTCCCCCTTTGGCTAAAATTAATAAAACAAATAAAATTAAAATGTAAAAAAGACATCCTGTATTAACTTGAAGTAAATAATGAGTTTTTCTTGTACAATTTTGACTTGCGTTGAGTGAAATCACGACAAAGTCTTTCTTGTGAAATTTGTGACCTTGTTCTTGTGAAATTCCCACTCATTTTTTCACAACAATCTTTTTATATTGACATAGTTTGTGCTATATATTATTACTGTTGTAAATACAAATCTTAGCATCAAGGTTGGAATTGGGGGTTAAATCACCAAAAATGATTCCCGGGCGCGGCCACCGCTGCTGCTCACTGCTCCCCTCACCTCCCAGGGGTGATCAAGGGTGATGGGTCAAATGCAGAGAATAATTTGCCACACCTAGTGTGTTTGTGACAATCATGGGTACTTTAACTTTAACTTTAACTTTATAATACTCGTATGTTTAATGCGCCGACAATCCATCAAGCGGTGCGGCTTCATAGCTTACCAAAGTCAACATTTTGATAGATTTTTGAGCGATTGTGTAATGTTCGAAATACTGCATACTTGCCAACCCTCCCCGTATTTAGCGGGAGACTCCCGGTATTCAGCGCCTCTCCGATAACTTCCCGGCAGAGATTTTCTCCCGACAAACTCCCGGTTATTCAGCCGGAGCTGGAGGCCACGCCCCCTCCAGCTCAATGCGGACCTGGGTGGGACAGCCTGTTCTCACGTCCGCTTTCCCACAATATAAACAGCTTGCCTGTCCAATGACGTCATAACATCTACGCTTTTAGAGAGTTAGAGTGCACAACTGCGCACACAACAAGGAGACGAAGCAGAAGAACGAGGAAGTTACAGACATGGCGACGCCGTCGACGAGCAAGATGAAGAAATACGCTTGCAAATTCCAAAACGAATGGAAACAAGAATTTCAGTTCATCCAGGACAGTTCGAAAGGGAACACGGTGGCCGAGTCATGAACGGAGGAGAAGTTAAACAGGACAATACTGCCATCTACTGGATATCCCCCGGAACACTGAAATTCAAGTATTTATTTTATTTATATGTATAATAAAATAAATATATATACATATATTTATAGCTAGAATTCACTGAAAGTCAAGTATTTCATATATATATATATATATATATATATATATATATATATATATATATGAAATACTTGAGTTGGTGAATTCTAGCTGTAAATATACTCCCCTATTAACCACGCCCCCAACCACAGCCCCGCCCCACCCCGACCACCCCCCCCCCCGACTACCCCCACCCCCCCACCCCCACCCCCCACCTCCCGGTATCGGAGGTCTCAAGGTTGGCAAGTATGATATACTGTATGTTGGTGTTTTTTACTTGAGTCATATTGCCATCATAGTGCAGCCTACGCTTATCTCTTGTGTGTGACTGCCATCTACTGGTCACACTTATCATTACACCATGTATCAAATAAAATTGCTTCGAGGTCGGGAAGCAAAACCAGAATTGTTCCGTACATTAGGCGCACCGGGTTATAAGGCGCACTGTCAAGTTTTGAGCAAATGATTTAAAGTGCGCCTTATAGTCCGAAAAATACGGTAATTATAGTTTTACAATATACATTTATTTAATATGTTTTATTTACTTGTATTATTTTTTTGTAACATCAATACAAGCAACAAAAAAGATTTGAGGAGCCATTTGGGCGCCAACAGAGAATGCTCTTTTTCAGCAGCGGAGCCAAAGGAACGGGATCCCTGACAAGAGAGCAAATTGCCATCTCAACAGGGATGAGCAATAAGATTGTAATGGCTGGGGGACGCC
Source organism: Entelurus aequoreus (assembly GCF_033978785.1). Classification (NCBI taxonomy): domain Eukaryota; kingdom Metazoa; phylum Chordata; class Actinopteri; order Syngnathiformes; family Syngnathidae; genus Entelurus; species Entelurus aequoreus. The sequence goes on from NC_084752.1 coordinate 13,327,834, forward strand.
TGTAGATGCAAGGCATGGATGGATGGATCAGGGCACCATTCAGGAAAATTTATGTTCACTCTTTGCCAATTAATTATATATAAAAATCAATACACTATTAAGCTATGTGTGAGACCATGCCTATATCATCAGTTTGCATGTGTGTGTGATCATAACGTACACATTTATAATAATAAAGCTGGACCTCCAAGGCTGAAAATAATTTGTTCAAGCTGGTTCCAAAACACATTTTCCCAGATAAAGGATAACACTTTTCCATGGTCAGATTTTCTCCCTCGTTAAACGTTTATGACCAGTGCAACCATTTATTTGTTTCCACTTAAGCGTTAACGGTCACCAGGTGTAACATTTTTTTTACCAGTGTTAATCGTAAAATGTAAATACAATAAAGCAAATGACTACTTAGGGATGGGCATTTTTCACATTTGAACCCATACGGGACCAATTCCCGTCACCGGGGGATTGCAACCGTATCGGTACTCAACGGTACCAACAACAGTTGTGAATGTTAATTGTTTATTAATAACATTTAATGTAAAATTAAAAAAATAGCTGATAATGATAACCTTGCTGTGCAGTTGTTATATCTTATTTTCTTTTTACATTTCTGAGTCTCATTTGTAAGTATTATAAAGTAGACTTTGCTTGCAGCTGCAATTCCAAGACATTAGATGGCAGTAGTGTGTAGACTACAGCAGTGTCGAGTATAAAGAGAGTATGGCCAACTCGATTTCAGGTCAAAAGGCACTCACATGACCAGACCACAGAGCGCCATGATTGCTACTAACTTTGAGCTGATCCTGTGCGTTTGTGGCACTACCTTGTTAGTTTTTCAATGTGTAAAAATGCCCGGTTGTGCAGCTTGGGGCTGCTCCACCCGCGTGAATTGTGGAAAGCTTGTTACATCGCTTTCCCCACAACCCGGAAAGAAGACAAGTACGGGAAGTGAAGGTTTGCCATCAACACTGGAGAGATACCGATTGCAGTGTCTTGTGCGAGGTAAACACATATACCGTATTTTTCGGACTATAAGGCGCACTAAAAATCCTTTCATTTTCTCAAAACTCGACAGTGCGCCTTATAACACGGTGCGCCTAATGTACGGAATAATTTTGGTTGTGCTTACCGACCTCAAAGCTATTTTATTTTGCTACATGGTGAAATGATTAGTGTGACCAGTAGATGGCAGTCACACAAAAGAGATATGTGTAGGCTGTAATATGACTCAAGAAAACAAGACAAACATTTTATGTGTTCCATTGAAAATATAGAACATTACACACGGCGCTCAAAAATCTATCAAAATGTTTTAGTACGACTTTGGTAAGCTATGAAGCCGCACCGCTTGATGGATTGTACTGTGCTTCAACATACGAGTATTATTATGGTGTGTGTATAAGGTAAGACATATTATCTGGCGTTTTGTTTTGCAATATTATGCAAAAGCAACTTTTCTTACCTTCTGGTACCTGCTGATCTGAATTTGGGATCTGCATAAAACCTGAAAATTTGCGCGAGTCCGCCTTTGTAGCCCGTGCCGACGCAGTAGTTTATAATTTCCTTTTTTTTCTCGATCTTCTTGTTATGGGACATTCATCCTCCGCTGTTGCCATTTCTAATATAAAGTAGTGTAAAGTTCTTACTTATATCTGTCAGTAAACTCGCCATGAAAGTGCTAAAACATACCGGTGTAGTGAGTTTACATTATTCACCCAAGGAACTTTAGTTATTAGAGAGTTCCGGTCGGACATTTTTTGTTGTTGTTTCCGGATGAGAAGATGCTGTAAGTAAGTAAAGTCTAAATGTCATTAAAACAGTTAGCTCCATCTTTTGACACTTCTTTCACTCCCGTCCTTGCACGCTACACCGCTACAACAAAGATGACGGGGAGAAGACGCTGTCGAAGGTGAGCCACGTAAATAAGACCGCCCACAAAACGGCGCATCCTTAAGCGACTGTCAGAAAGCGGCTTGAAGATGATCTGTAAAACATAATCTATGCAACATTTTGACCAAAGAACCACCATCACATGTTATGTAGACCACAAGGAAGTGTTTTACATTTAGAAAAAAAAAAGAAAGAAAAAAGACCCCTTTAATGCGCTTTATAATCCGATGCGACTTTTGTATGAAAATAGACCTGAATAGACCCGCTCATCGGCAGTGCGCCTTTTAATCCGCTGCGCCCTATGGTCCGGAAAATACGGTATTTCATTATTATTCAGGGCTACACTAAAAAATGCAATTCGCTAGCAGTAGAAAATTATAACAGAAATACAAATAGACGGACATTGAGAGAGTAAAATAAACCCAATATTGGGTGTAATAATAGATTAGAAAATGAACTGAAAATCTCATTTAAAAAAAATATATATATACAACATTAAGTGGCAAGAAATACATCAGTAATGAAAAAAGCCAAATTTCTTCTGGACCAAAAATCGCTCCATATTTTACACTCGCCAGTGTTACCATATCTAAGTTAGATTTAGATTTAGATTTAGATTTATTGGTCCCCTTAGGGGAATTCATTATTGTGCAGAAATATGGGGAAATAACTACAAAGGTACACTTATTCACTTACCATGTTACATAAAATAAAGATCAGTATCTCTTATGTGTGACTGCCATCTACTGGTCACACTTATCATTACACCATGTACCAAATACTATAGCTTCGAGGTCGGTAAGCACAACCAGAATTATTCCCCACATTAGGCGCACCGGGTTGTAAGGCGCACTGTCGATTTTTGAGAAAATGAAAGGGTTCTAAGTGCGCCTTATAGTCTGAAAAATACGGTAACAGTGCGTCGTGATTGGCACATTATCAGCTAGTTGAATGGACAGGGTGGATAAACCTCCGCCTTGCTATATATAAAAGAGCTCCAAAGTGTTGCTGAATGTGTGCGTTGCTGACTGAAAGACATCATTTGCCTCCATCCATCTGTCCACTACAGCAGTGGTCCCCAACCTTCTTGTAGACAGAGCCAAAGCCAACCCCAGTGAGGCCGATCTGAGCCTCACTAAAGGAGCTAATCCCTACCAGGTTTGTTTGTTTAACTGACGGTTTCAGCCTTTTTCTTTGAGGTGGAACAAGCTACAATGGAGTAAGGTTGTACGGTATACCGGTATTAGTATAGTACCGCGGTACTAATTAATCATATGTATGAATGTGAATCATACCATACTATACCACCTCTGAAAAAGTACCGGCCCCCACCCATTGTCGTCACGTCGTGTCATGCAGACGGGCATTTTCACCAGCACACACACACACACACACACACACACACACACACACACACACACACACACTCACACACAGTGTAGACAGAAAAGGGAGAACGGACAAAGTCTATCCACAGTCTGCAGTGTTGTAACTACTTCTGAATCACTAATCCTTGTCTCCATGGAAACAAGTCGAGTTCATGTATTACAAGGGCATACTTAGTCAACAGCCATACATGTCACACTAAGGGTGGCCGTATGAACAACACCAACACTGTCATTAATCTGTGCCATAGAGTCAAACCACACTAAACAACAATGACAAACACATTTTGGGAGAATATTTGCACCGCGACACAACATAAACACGACAGAACAAATACCCAGAATTCCCTGCAGCACCAACTCTTCCGGGACGCTACAATATAAACAAACGCCATTGGTGGATCTACACCTAACATCCACTGTAATGATACCAAGTACAGGAGCGTATCTAGTCGATACTACTATGATTACATCGATATTTTTTAGCATCACAAAATCTTCTTTCATTTTTTTTTTTATTGATATTATGTTTACAAACACAGGAAATATGTCCCTGGACACATGAGGACTTTGAATATGACCAAGGTATGATCCTGTAACGACTTGGTATCGGATTGATACCCACATTTGTGGTATTATCCATAACTCATGTAAACTTTTCAAACTACAGAAGAATAAGTGATTATTACATTTTAACAGAAGTGTAGATAGAACATGTTAAAAAGAGAAAGTAAGCAGATATTAACAGTAAATGAACAAGTAGATTAATAATTCATTTTCTACCACTTGTCCTTAGTAATTTTGACAACATAATAGAATGATAAAAGACACAATATGTTCCTGCATATGTCAGCAGCTTAATTAGGAGCCTTTGTTTGCTTACTTACCTCTAAAAGACAAGTTGTCTAGTATGTTCATTGTTTTATTTAAGGATAAACTTGCAATAAAAACATATGTTTATTGTACCCTAAGATTGTTTGTTAAAATAAAGCCAAATTAGGAATTTTTTCTGGTCCCCTTTTACCAAAAAGTACCGAAATACATTTTGGTACCGGTACCAAAATATTGGTATCGGGACAACACTACAATGGAGATATGTGTACTTGTAGGGACTCCCATTTGCTCTGCTCTCCGAAAAACAGACAAACAACTATTTTTATTGTCAACGATGGGCAAGATGTAATAAAACATGTTTGACTTGTTCCCTGCACAGAATACAGCTCTTCTTTGAACGCACAACAGTTTCCCGGGAACTGCTGTATGATCAGCAATGACGGACATTAAAAAGGGTTGTTGCATTTTATTCCCACAAATTCTAATCCAGCATATCTACCCATTGTAAACACATAATGGTGAACGTTTGCAGTAAGGCACTGGACACGTTTCAAGTTGAGGCTATGTCGTGCAAATTTAGCACACTTTTCTCTGCCACCTTAAGCGCGTTACAGCTCTCTTTGTGTTTTGATTTGGATGGTTTTGTTCATAAAGACATAGCGGAATGCTTTGTGTTCCCTTTTGTAAGCCTACCTCTTTGAGGAAATGGAAGCAGTCGCATTGCCTGTCAATGAGCCTTTTTTTTGCTATTAGCCTACAAGTCTTTCTTTTGCCTTGCTGGATGTGTCTTTATCATCAGTTTCTATGTGATCAATTTCTCCTAACCGCTGCTAAAATATGTTTATACTTGTTGGAAAATGTGTTATGTCATATCTTTTTTTGGACAACTAATACACCTGCAGAAGACAATGTATGTACACAATTAAAACATTATTATAACATAATACCATCACCAAACATTTTTTCATAATTGTGTATATATATATATATATATATATATATATATATATATATATATATATATATATATATATTAGGGCTGCAACTAACGATTGATTTGATAATCGATTAATCCGTCGATTATTACTCCGATTAATCGATTCATAATCGGATAAAAGAGACAAACTACATGTCTATCCTATCCAGTATTTTATTGAAAAAAAGCAGCATACTGGCACCATACTTATTTTGATTATTGTTTCTCAGCCGTTTGTAAATATTGCAGTTTATAAATAAAGGTTTATTAAAAAAAAATAAAACATTTTTTATTAAAAAAAAAAAACCTCTGCGCATGCGCATAGCATAGATCCAACGAATCGATGACTAAATTAATCAGCAACTATTTTAATAATCGATTTTAAACGATTAGTTGTTGCAGCCCTAATATATATATATATATATATATATATATATATATATGTATATATATATATATATATATATATATATATATATATATATATATATATATATATATATATATATATATATATATGTATATATATATATATATATATATATATATGTATGTATGTATGTATGTATATATATGTATGTATGTATGTATGTATATGTATATATATATATATGTATTTATTTATATACACTTTTTTCAGCGTATTAGATTAATTTTAGCCTTTTTTTTACCAAAAGCGCCTACATCATTTACATTTACACAAATTATATATATATATATATATATATATATATATATATATATATATATATATATATATATATATATATATATATATATATATATATATATATATATATATATATATATATATATATATATATATATATATATATATTAGGACTGCAACTAATGATTCATTTTATAATCGATTAATCTGTTGATTATTACTTCGATTAATCAATTAATAATCGGATAAAAGAGACAAACAACATTTCTATCCTTTCCAGTATTTTATTGAAAAAAAACAGCATACTGGCACCATACTTATTTTGATTATTGTTTCTCAGCTGTTTGTACATGTTGCAGTTTATAAATAAAGGTTTATTTAAAAAAAAAAAAAATTAAAATTAAATGAAATAAAAAATAAATTAAAAAAAGTCTCTGTGCATAGCATAGATCCAACGAATCGATGACTAAATTAATCGCCAACTATTTTTATAATCGATTTTGATCGATTTAATCGATTAGCTGTTGCAGCCCTAATATATATATACAGTATATATATATATATATATATATATATATATATATATATATATATATATATACACACACACGTATATACATGTATATATATATATATATATATATATATATATATATATATATATATATATATATATATATATATATATATATACACACGCTTTTTTCAGCGTATTAGATTAATTTTAGCCTTTTTTTTTCCGAAAGTGCCCACATCCTTTACATTTACACAAATGTTATATATATATATATATATATATATATATATATATATATATATATATATATATATATATATATATATATATATATATATATATATATATATATATATATATATATATATATATATACACTACCGTTCAAAAGTTTGGGGTCACATTGAAATGTCCTTATTTTGAAGGAAAGGCACTGTACTTTTCAATGAAGATAACTTTAAACTAGTCTTAACTTTAAAGAAATACACTCTATACATTGCTAATGTGGTAAATGACTATTCTAGCTGCAAATGTCTGGTTTTTGGTGCAATATCTACATAGGTGTGTAGAGGCCCATTTCCAGCAACTATCACTCCAGTGTTCTAATGGTACAATGTGTTTGCTCATTGGCTCAGAAGGCTAATTGATGATTAGAAAACCCTTGTGCAATCATGTTCACACATCTGAAAACAGTTTAGCTTGTTACAGAAGCTACAAAACTGACCTTCCTTTGAGCAGATTGAGTTTCTGGAGCATCACATTTGTGGGGTCAATTAAACGCTCAAAATGGCCAGAAAAAGAGAACTTTCATCTGAAACTCGACAGTCTATTCTTGTTCTTAGAAATGAAGGCTATTCCACAAAATTGTTTGGGTGACCCCAAACTTTTGAACGGTAGTATATATATATATATATATATATATATATATATATATATATATATATATATATATATATATATATATATATATATATATATATATATATATATATACAGGGGCGTCACTAGCTTTTAAGGACGGGGGGATGCACAGGATGCGAGCGAACGTAGCGCACAAGCACAAAACTTCACAAACGGCTAACAAAAACTTAGAAATGACTCATTGTTATTATTATTATTTCAGTCGGTTTATTTTCAATCTGTGTTCAGTACAACATCAAACATGGGTTAGCACAGTGACATTTTGTTTACAGCATCAACAAGAAACAATTACTTGGTGGATGGAAGCATCAAAGAATGCCGTCTGTTTTTAAGGGCGGCAAATCGGTCCATCACTCTGTTGTGACTCAGAAGAGGAAGGTCGTTTTTTTTTCAATTGACATGACTGCGAGACTGTGAAGTCTTTTCTGACCCATTGTTTGATGCTGCCAGGAATGCAGCCGACGCAGTGCACTGAAGGACCTCTTACTTTATAAACAGTATGTATATATACATAGAGAGATAGGGTTAGAAGGTCTGCCATCCGGGGGGGAGCTCAAAGTAAAGCCGTTGCTTCTCCACATCGAGAGGAGCCAGATGAGGTGGTTCGGGCATCTGGTCAGGATGCCACCCGAACGCCTTTAGGGCACGTCCAACCAGTAGGAGGCCATGGGGAAGACCCAGGACACGTTGGGAAGACTATGTCTCCCGGCTGGTCTGGGAACGCCTCGGGATCCACCGGTAAGAGCTGGACGAAGTGGCTGGGGAGAGGAAAGTCTGGGCTTCCCTGCTTAGGCTGCTGCCCCCGCGAACCGACCTCAGATAAGCGGTTTCGTAACTCTGAGCTAACCACTGGAAATAGGAAGGCGAGTCATCCAGACATGCCCGTGTTTCTCCTTCTTCTACATGTACAGACAATTGTGGAAATCACACATGAATACCTTAAGAGAAAGCGATTGCAGCTATTTGGGATACAACACTTCTCAGACGGCAAGAGAACTTTCCAATGTCCAGGTCAGCTGTGATTCTACTTAGCGAAAAACTTTGTCAATTTGTGGAAGGGTAGACAACGAGAATGCGGGCTCCCGTGGATGTGATAAAAAAAGTAGTGTGTGCTTTGTATTATCTGGCCGACGAGGGAAGACTACAGAAAACATCGAATCCTTTTGGACTGGCAAAGCAGACTGTATCAGTTATTGTCCGCCATGTATGTCGTGGACTCAACGTTTAGGTCCAGAGTATATCAAGTCACCAAAAACTAATGGACAATGAAGGTGAAGGCACAAGAGTGAGGTGTGTCCTGACCAGATATCTAGATCCCTACATTGATTCCTGTAAAATGTTCTTTATCACATTGTGTACTTTCACGTGTCCATTAAAAATGTGATTAATGTATGATGGCTCTGGTGTGATTCACTACAATAGGGCCCCACAGCACACTGGATTCTAGGTAATTGAAATACCACAACACTGGATATTGTTCAGATAAGTTACATTTAAGGACTTGCACATGACGTGCACATTTTCCGCGCATGCGTACTAGGTCGTGTTGCGCCGGCGGACGCAGGGTCTAAAACGACCATTGTGTGCGTGTGGACAAGGATAAGGTTAGGTGGGATTTACCCTGGATAACCTTATCCGGCTTAGTGTAAACGGGGCCTCAGACACCCCTGACCTACTGGATTTATCTTCATGTAGCAGGCTCCAACGGGAGAGTTTCGTGGAGCTAAAACTAAAGCCAATGAGCTAAAGGCCCTGAGCTGTCAACTCACTGTCCAGTGCAAGCTCTTGAGGTCTAGGCCAGAGGTGTCAAACTCATTTTAGATGGGGGGCCACATAGAGAAAAATCTACTCCCAAGCGGGCCGGACTGGTAAAATCACAGCACGATAACTTAAAAGTAAAGACAACTTCAGATTGTTTCCTTTGTTTAAAAATAGAAGAAGCACATTCTGAAAATGTACAAATCATAATGTGTTTGGGTATTTTTACACTTACATGTTGTGGTTAATAGTATTCTTTATTTGTCGTTATTTATACTTTCTGAATACATTATGTGATAATGTTCATCAGTCAACTCATTGGTGTTAATTTTCAATCTATCAAGATAAAAACGTAATATCACAATCAAATTGCAGGATGTTATTTATGTAGTTTGCTCATTTTCCACTTAAATTTTTTTTTTTTTACACACACACTTGTTATTTCATATGTTGACCGTCACACAGTCAATTTGAAAAAAAATCCCTCCTTTTCGGGACCACCCTAATATTGATAGATTTCACCACCAGGGGTGCAAATGAGACATTCTCTATTAGATGCAATGGTTTTCCGTATTGGGACCATGATTTATGTCCTAACTTGTTCACCGGTCCTCATGTGGAAGGTACTTTACCTTGTTGATGTCTCAAGAAGGATAAAAATACAAGATCACACACACACACACACACACACACACACACACACACACACACACACACACACACCCACACACACACACACACACACACACACACACACACACACACACACACACACACACACACACACACACACTCACACACACACATTCTTGTATTTGTACCTTCTTGAGACCTCCGAATAATGCCTACCTCTTTAGGACCACCCTTTCTAGATATATAAAGATTTGTATTTACAACATTAATAATATATACAAACTACGTAAATATAAAAAAGGTTGTTGTGAAAAATTAGTTGAAATTTCACAGGAAAAAGGTCACAATTTCACAAGAAAAGCTTTGTCATGATTTTACTCAACGCAATTCAAAATTGTACAAGAAAAACTCATTATTTACTTCAAGTTATTACAGTATGTATGTTGGCCATAGGGGGAGTACTTCAATTTTTTTTACACACTTGTTATTTCATATGTTGACCAGAGGGGTAGCACTTTTAAAACTGACACGCTGTCAATTTGCAAAATCCCTCCTTTTTGGGACTACCCTAATTTTGATAGATTTTACCACCAGGGGTGCAAATGAGACATTCTCTATTAGATGCAATGGTTTTCCGTATTGGGACCATGATTTATGTCTTAACTTGTTCACCGGTACTCATATGGAAGGTACTTTTCCTTGTTGATGTCTCAAGAAGGGTAGAAATACCAGAACACATGCACACATACTCACGTTCTTGTATCGGTTACCTTCTTGAGACCTATTTAGGACCACCCTTTCTTGATATATAAAGATTTGTATTTAAAACATTAATAGTACATACATATTATGCAAATATAAAAAAAGTAAGCTTTTAGTTACTTTTATTTTTTTTGTAGAATATTTTGTTTGTAATAGGTTTTTAATTTTCATTATTTACTTCAAGTTATTACATATACAGTATATATTATATACTGTGTATTTATAATATGTACATATTACATACATGTTATATTTCATATTGCTACTATGGTAGATTTTTAGTTTACTTTATACCTGCATTATCCTTTCCATCCTTACCATTTCCATCCTTTGTAACTGAGCTACTGTGTGCAACAATTTGCCTTGTGGATCATTAAAATTTGTCTAAGTCTAAGTCTATACATATTTATTATATTTTTTTAAATCATTTTGGCCAAAGGGGGTGCATTTCAAATTCTTACGCACACTTGTTATTACATATGTTGGCCGGAGGGGGAGCACTTTAATTTTTTACACACCTGTTATTGCATACGTTGACCAGAGGGGTAGCACTTCTAAAACCGACACACAGTCATTTTGCAAAATCCCTCCTTTTTGGGACCACCGTAATCTTTATAGATTTCACCACCAGGGGTGCAAATGAGACATTCTCTATTAGATGCAATGGTTTTCCGTATTGGGACCATGATTTATGTCCTAACTTGTTCACCGGTCCTCATATGGAAGCTACTTTTCCTTGTTGATGTCTCAAGAAGGGTAGAAATACAAGAACACACACACACACACACACACACACACACACACACACACACACACACACACACACACACACACACACACACATTCTTGTATCGTTAACTTCTTGAGACCTATTTAGGACCACCCTTTCTTGATATATAAAGATTTTTTATTTACATCATTAATAATATATACATACTATGCAAAAATGGTAGAATTTTAGTCTACTTTATACCTGCATTATCCTTTCCATCCTTACCATTTCTATCCTTTGTAACCGAGCTACTGTGTGCAACAATTTCCCTTGTGGATCATTAAAGTTTTTCTAAGTCCAAGTCTAGACATATTTATTATATATTTTTTAATAATTTTGGCCAAAGGGGGTGCATTTCAATTTCTTACACACTTGTTATTACATATGTTGGCCATAGGGGGTGCACTTAAAACATTTTTTTACACACTTGTTATTTAATATGTTGACCAGAGGGGGAGCACTTTTAATACCAACACAGTCAATTTGCAAAATCCCTCCTTTTTGGGACCACCCTAATCTTGATAGATTTCACAAATGAGACATTCTCTATTAGATGCAATGATTTTCTGTATTGGGACCATGATTTATGTCCTAACTTGTTCACCGGTCCTCATATGGACGGTACTTTTTTTTCTTGGTGTCTCAAGAAGAGCAGAAATACAAGAACACCACACCACACACACACACACACACACACACTCGCAAATCTGCAGTGTTTTTACAATGAATGCTTAATGCCAAAAAGACTAAAAGGACATAAAAAAAGTGCATTTATATGTGTGTCTTCACGCCTATGTGGTGTGTTACAAGGAGGGGGAACAGGGAGGATGTCGCACACTTCTTGCCTCCAAATGCACAAAACAGACATTCTACTCCAATCACACATCGCCCCGCCCTCTTTGGAGCCAACCAATGAGCGCTCTCTTTCCGCTCCCTCTGCCCTCATGGCTCCACCCCCTTTCTCGCTCGACCAGCGCAGCACAACTCACCAAGGCAACCCTCACACACACACACACACACACCACGTAGAAACACACACACACACGCACGCAGCTGTACTGGTAGAAGCAGGCGTGGACACACACACACTCACACACACTCAGTTTCGTAAAGGTTGCGGCACCGGCGCGTAGAGAAAAAAAGGATTTTGTAGCTCTCCAACATGTCCTGTTATTTTCTGTCCTAAGTGTAGTCAATCAGTGCTCACACACGACAGGCGTGTTGGGTGATTTTTTTGTGGGTTTTTTTTCCACGGAAGAATTAGACAAAAGGACGGCACGGAGGTTGTTTTTTTTTTTTCTCCCATGAAAGGATCTTATGTGTTTTCTAGAAGGCTTCCCAGCGCTACAAACTGGAGTCCTCACACCCACCAGGTAAACACTTTCTTTAATGGCAGCCTTCGTGCTACCGATGCGCTTCCTTACATCCCCCAACTAATTAGTCATTAAACTCTTTCTGCACATTTTTACTCTTACTATGTTGGAAATTAGTTGGACAAACTTTTCCCAAATGGAAGACTGTGGGGGCTACCTTGATTTTCTTAACATTTAATTCACATTTTAAACCAATCGAATGTAATATGAAATAATACCTAAAACAGTCAGATTTGTGTCCCAGGTTAGTAATAAAAAAAACCTAGTAAAACAAGTAAATCATAATTTTCTCGCGTATAATTAAGATCCAGGTTTCTCTGGGATGAGTTTTTCCACTACACACACACACCATGTTCACCATGTGCTCACGTTTTACATCTACAAAACATTTACTGTCTCATATTATTATTTTTTAAATCATACCACTGTCTTTCTCTTCTCTAATTTAACTTTCATTCTTCGTGGGAGGTACCGGGGATGACATTTGACAGACGTTCTTGATAGAAATAAGACTGAAGATAATCCAGATGGTCAGAAAACATAACTCACAAGCTTACTCTGCAATAGAAAAAAAATAATATATTTTTTTTTTCCATGAGAGGATCTTATGTGTTTTCTAGAAGGCTTAACACTTTTTTCAATGGCAGCCTTCGTGCTATCGATCTGTTTCCTTACATACCAACTAGTCATCTAGCTGTTTCTGCACATTTTTTTTACCGGTTTTTACTCTTACTATGTTTGAAATTAGTTGTACAAACTTTTCCCAAATGGAATACTGTGGGCTAACTTGATTTTCTTAACATTTAATACACATTTTAAACCAATCCAATGTAATAATGAAAGACGATCAAAAACAGTCAACATGTCAGATTTGTGTCACAGGTTAGTAATAAAAAAACCCTAGTAAAACAAGTAAATCATCAATTTCTCGCTTAGAATTAAGATCCAGGTTTCTCTGGGATGAGTTTTTCCACTACACACACACACCATGTTCACCATGTGCTCACGTTTTACATCTACAAAACATTTACTGTCTCATATTATTATTTTTTAAATCATACCACTGTCTTTCTCTTCTCTAAATTAACTTTCATTCTTTGTGGGAGGTACCGGGGATGACATTTGACAGACGTTCTTGATAGAAATAAGACTGAAGATAATCCAGATGGTCAGAAAACATAACGCAGAAGCTTACTCTGCAATAGAAAAAAAATAATATATATTTTTTTTCCATGAAAGGATCTTATGTGTTTTCTAGAAGGCTTAACACTTTTTTCAATGGCAGCCTTCGTGCTATCGATCTGTTTCCTTACATACCAACTAGTCATCTAGCTGTTTCTGCACATTTTTTTTTACCGGTTTTTACTCTTACTATGTTTGAAATTAGTTGTACAAACTTTTCCCAAATGGAATACTGTGGGCTAACTTGATTTTCTTAACATTTAATACACATTTTAAACCAATCCAATGTAATAATGAAAGACGATCAAAAACAGTCAACATGTCAGATTTGTGTCACAGGTTAGTAATAAAAAAACCCTAGTAAAACAAGTAAATCATCAATTTCTCGCTTAGAGTTAAGATCCAGGTTTCTCTGGGATGAGTTTTTCCACTACACACACACACCATGTTCACCATGTGCTCACGTTTTACATCTACAAAACATTTACTGTCTCTTATTATTGTTTTTTAAATCATACCACGATTAAACCCCTCACTGTCTTTCCCTTCTCTAAATTAACTTTCATTCTTCGTGGGAGGTACCGGGAGGACATTTGACAGACATTCTTGATAGAAATAAGACTGAAGATAATCCAGATGGTCAGAAAACATAACGCACAAGCTTACTCTGCAATAGAAAAAAAAGAAAAACAATTTTTTGGAAAGGATCTTATGTGTTTTCTAGAAGGCTTACACTTTTTTCAATGGCAGCCTTCGTGCTATCGATCTGCTTCCTTACATACCAACTAATTAGTCATCTAGCTGTTTCTGCACATTTTTTTAAACCAATTTTTACTCTTACTATGTTTGAAATTAGTTGTACAAACTTTTCCCAAATGGAATACTGTGGGCTACCTTGATTTTCTTAACATTTAATACACATTTTAAACCAATCCAATGTAATAATGAAAGACGATCAAAAACAGTCAACATGTCAGATTTGTGTCACAGGTTAGTAATAAAAAAAACCTAGTAAAACAAGTAAATCATCATTTTCTCGCTTAGAATTAAGATCCAGGTTTCTCTGGGAGGAGTTTTTCACTACACACACACACCATGTTCACCATGTGCTCACATTTTACATTTACAAAACTTTTACTGTCTCTTATTATTATTTTTTAAATCATACTACGACTAAACCCCTCACCGTCTTGTCCTTCTTTAATTTAACTTTCATTCTTCAGACTTTCTCGATAGAAATAAGGCTGAAGATAATCCAGAAGGTCAGAAAACATTACGCACAAGCTTACTCTGCAATACAGAAAAAAATAATCAAACTACGGAAGAATTAGACAAAAGGACGGCATGGAGGGTTTTTTTTTATTCCCATGAAAGGATTTTATGTGTTTTCTAGAAGGCTTCCCAGCGCAACAAACTGGTGTACTCACACCCACCAGGTAAACACTTTCTTCAATCTACCGATCTGCTTCCTTACATCCCAACTAATTAGTCATTAAATCGTTTCAGCACATTTTTTTTACCGGTTTTTACTCTTACTATGTTTGAAATTAGTTGTACAAAGTTTTCCCAAATAGAAGACTGTGTGGGCTACCTTGATCTTCTTTTAACATTTAAATCACATTTTAAACCAATCCAATGTAATAATGAAAGACGATCAAAAACAGTCAACATGTCAGATTTGTGTCACAGTTTAGTAATAAAAAACCTAGTAAAACAAGTAAATCATCATATTTTCGCTTAGAATTAAGATCAGGTTTCTCTTGGATTAGTTTTTCTACTACACACACACACACACCGTGTTCACCATGTGCTCACGTTTTACATTTACAAAACATTTACTGTCCCTTATTATTATTTTTTAAATCATACTACAACTAAACCCCTCACTGGCCTCTCAATGGTCGTTCTTCATGGGAGGTCCCGGGAGGATAGTTGACAGACTTTCTCGATAGAAATAAGACCGAAGATAATCCAGAAGGTCAGAAAACATACCGCACGAGCTTACTCTGCAATTGAGAGAGAGAAAAAAATCAAACAAGAAGTTAATTATTTCATGCGGACAAACCTGATGAATGATACCAGTGAGGCTCAGAGCTAGGACCAGGGCGGTGGAGCTAACTCGCCCTGGTCTTTGAGTAATTCAGATTCACCAAACTTTATTATACCCGTGGGGAAATTAAGGCATTGTTTGCAGTAATACGGAAGAAATAGTACAACAAGGCATACAAAAGAATGACTGTGCATGTGAGCTGTGTGCTTGGTATTTTATGTTTTTTTTATGTATTATTTTTATCTATTTATCTTAGTACCATGTTCTTATATTTCTTATGTGTCACTATGAATTTGCACAATGTACAATGATGATAAATATCTATTCTATTCTAAAAAAAACCAATATATACAGTTAAATATAGAATACAATAAACATGGACTATTGACATTGATGCATACAGTTAAAATAGAATACAATTAATATAGAGTAAATAGTACACTAGTATATACAATGCAAGGGTGCTGGTGGTTCCGTTAATACAGAATATTGTGCAAGTCCATGGCAGCATGTGTGAAACAGGTCTTTAGGTAGATTCTAAACATTTTTTAAATAAGATGGTGTGCAGCCCTATTTGGTAAGTATCCTGGTGAAAAATGTATATTAGGGGTTCCAGCCGGATCACCCAAAAACTGCATAGCATCGCCCTCTAGAGAGCGCTTATATTATCAGCACAGCTATGCGTTTCATTGAGCAAATCTCGTAACCATGTTCATCAAGACAGGATGTGTGAACATCATTGAATAACCTATGCTGTAAAAAAAAAAACAGCAGTCTACCGTTTTTGTTTGGAGATGCAAATTTTCCAGGGTTTTGAGCCATTTCCAATTTGTTTTGTTTTCTGTGTGGTCCAAATACTCCTTTGATGTTGTAATAATGCGGGCCGTGTTTAATTTAGTTTTTACAATGAAAGAAAACAAGCTGTGCTGCACTTTGGACATCACTGAAGGAGAAGCTAAATAAAGCAACAAATGAGGAGAAAAAAGCCTTTTGTTCATCCTAGCTGTACTTTGTGTATTTTGTCTTCTAAAATCAGGGGAGTCCAACATTTTTTCAGTGAGGGTCGCATGCATAAAACTAAAAGGATGAGTGCATCAACTTTGACTAATGTTATACGTTGAAGATTCTAAAACCAATTTAAATCTGGTCAATACATGCTAATCTATCACACAAACACATCAACACCTTAACTTTGTTTTTTAAAATGACAAAACAAAATAGTGTAATGTCTGACAGTATATATAATTAAGGCTGCAACAATTATTGAATTACTTTGTTTAGTAAAAAATCCTTCCTTTTTATTCTAATTTTTTTAAAATATTTGTTATTTTTATATATTAAGTGCAGCAAATAAAAATTAATCAAAAATCTGGACAGCATGGAGTGCCCAGAACTTTAAAAACACAGACATAGTTTGTGCACGCAAGACTATAAGCGAACTAAGCAGCTGCTAAGGGCCCCACGGCCAACAGGGGGCACCCAAGAGTACATGATTATTTAAATTGTTTTAATACTAGTTCAGGGGTGTCCACAATACGTGCCCGGCAAATCACACTTATAACAAAATTGGCTCGTGGTGTGTTTTTGTCTAATTTTATACCACCGCAAAATATATTTGATACGATATTGCACAGATTTCACCACCCCCGTGTGGAGTTCAATGGAATCACTAGTTAACGACCACTGGGAGCACAGCATTAATGTATATGGCCCAATCCAAACAACTTTCCCCACTAATGGCGTAAATGAACTATAACCAACAAAGAAAGTCAACACATGGTCGCACATTACACACATCCTGCTCATTGAACTTAGTGGACATTATAAAACACGTGTATATAATCTAAAATTAGGGCATGATGGGTAATTTTTGCAAAACTCTCGCCACACTTCACCATGTTTGGTGCAGTTTAGCTGCTTGATATTTCTGATTGGTTACACAACTTTAAGGACGTCGTCAGGAAAGTAAACAATGTAGGAGTCAAACTTACACATACTCGTAATATTCAATGTTTTATCGTTTATACTTCATCTGGCATTGTCGTCACGGTGTGGGGGTGGAGGGTTGTTGAGGTTGAACTAGTTGAAGTTGTGTGTTGTTGTTCAGACTGTTCGCTTTCATTAATGCAAACTGAAGTGTTATTTTAGTACAAAAGATTGTTGTGACGTCACAATCAACACTCTGCATTGTAGCAAAAAAGCATCGTAAAGTGTGTATTTGTCTTTGCGTGTCTTTGTGTGTGTGCATCCATATAACAGCATATTGGCGATTACCCTCGAAAAATGTCTTTACCGCAGTTTGTAATGTATTCTTTCATGTTTGGCAAATTTCCCTCTTCAATTTGGTATGACATTAATTTGCAGACTTAAACATTGCCAATCGCAGAACATTCTAAGAACGTAACATGTAAAGTTTCGGGAACTGAAAAAATGCTTGCCGTTTGCACCAATATGGGACCAAGAAGCAACCCAAATGCACCCTTTAGGTAATGTTGATTGCCCAAAAAGGCTAATATAATCACAATGTTCTGGGAACCAAAATAATTAGCTGGGTAACGATCCCTCTCATACATTACACTTAGTTGTAATAAATATTAATAAAAAAAACAACTGAAGTTAGTGTAGTGATTTCGATATCAAATGTATTTACATTACACACCTACTTTTACATTTAAACCATTTTTCTTACCTTGTTTCTGGTAACTTTGTGCATTAATATTATTTAAGTGTTTGCTTGATATTGTACTTAATTCTGTTGGTTTTTGTACGATGGAATTTGTTACTTTTGTATGTATCTGAGTGATTGTATTGTTGCACTTAAATGTTTTCTTGCACTACAAATGATTTTTGCACATTGTTGTTGCAGGTTTTTGTTACCAAAAATAATAAACCGAATCAGTATCAGCTTTTATTGGCCAGGTATGTGTAATACACAAGGAATTTAACTTCGGACTGGGCTCTCTCGGTAGAATGCAAACATTAAATAATAACAATGAGTTAAAAATGAAAACAGGTATTTTAAGGCTAATATGTACAAGACTGATAAGACAAGTCCGAATCCATGGTTCTCGCCCGGAAAAGGGTGGCGTGCCATCTCCGGGTTGCGGAGGAGACCCTGCCCCAAGTGGAGGAGTTCAAGTACCTCGGAGTCTTGTTCACGAGTGAGGGAAGAGTGGATCGTGAGATCGACAGGCGGATCGGTGCGGCGTCTTCAGTAATGCGGACGCTGTATCGATCCGTTGTGGTGAAGAAGGAGCTGAGCCGGAAGGCAAAGCTCTCAATTTACCGGTCGATCTACGTTCCCATCCTCACCTATGGTCATGAGCTTTGGGTTATGACCGAAAGGACAAGATCACGGGTACAAGCGGCCGAAATGAGTTTCCTCCACCGGGTGGTGGGGCTCTCCCTTAGAGATAGGGTGAGAAGCTCTGCCATCCGGGGGGAGCTCAAAGTAAAGCCACTGCTCCTCCACATGGAGAGGAGCCAGATGAGGTGGTTCGGGCATCTGGTCAGGATGCCACCCGAACGCCTCCCTAGGGAGGTGTTTAGGGCACGTCCTACCGGTAGGAGGCCACGGGGAAGACCCAGGACACGTTGGGAAGACTATGTCTCCCGGCTGGCCTGGGAACGCCTCGGGATCCCCCGGGAGGAGCTGGACGAAGTGGCTGGGGAGAGGGAAGTCTGGGCTTCCCTGCTTAAGCTGCTGCCCCCGCGACCCGACCTCGGATAAGCGGAAGAAGATGGATGGATGGATGATAAGACAAGATGACAATTTTACTGTAAATAAACCATTTTATCGCTTGGAACAATCAACCCCAAGCCATTGTAGCTGAATGATCTACATTTTTAAATGATGAACCATATGAGGCACTTTGGACATCATTCATTCATTGGTATTATTTGTGTTTTTATTGCACTGATATTATTTATCAATGCCAGGCTAACAAGAAGATAATATAAACAACACTGCCAGAGCCCCAATGAGTTTATTGTAGGTGTGTGAATGAGCAACAGTTAATATTATTGGCAGAAATTGAGGGCCCCGAAATTAGAAATAGAGGGCCCCAAAATCAAATTTTGCTTAGGGCCCCCTGGAGGCATGGGCTGCTGCAAATACAGCGCACATGAGAGCAGTTGTGTGTGGGTGACGTGATCTGTGTGGCACAAAATAGCAGCGTTTAAAAAAAAAAATTAAAAAAAATTGTTATTAATGCACAAATGTTGAAAGTGCAGTTTCAATGTTGATGATGTGCATTTATTAGGGAAAAAAAGATTATGGCAAGCAAAAAATGTGTTGTTTTTTTCAACTATTTTCCCTAAAATGCGCAGTAAGTCTATAAATAATTGTATCCGATTACATGATTATTCAAACAAACTAATCGATAGATTACTAAAATAATCGATAGCTGCAGCCCTGTAAATAATTAATTAATTGTATGTTTAGGCTAAAAATGGCCACAACCTTTTATTTTTTTTTATTTTTTACAAATTATGACAACTGAACAAATAACGGCTGAGTGAACTATTATTGGTGCCCACTCTTGATGTACTCTTGTCTTTCTTCATGTAGTGCTGATAGTTGCAGCAGTGTTATTCTATTTAGCCTACTGTAGGGCGGAGGGGTCGGGGGTGTGTGTGTGTGTGTGTGTGTGTGTGTGTGTGTGTGTGTGTGTGTGTGTGTGTGTGTGTTTGTAAATGCAAGGGCATCTGTGGCCCACAGCTGTTTTTTTAATGGCTTGCTGTGTATTCTTAGAATAAAACGAAACAATAGATATATGTACTTTTGTTAACCCCCTTGATGGAAGTTAATGAGGCGAACTAAGTCGGAGAACAAACAAAACGTATGCACTTAAAAGGTACGCTTCTACATATTTTAATTAGCTAGTTTCAAGTGTTTATTTGCTAGCCAGCTTTTTTTTTTTTTTTCATTATTTTTTATTCATTTTTCATTTTGGAAAAAAAGTCATAAAAAGTCTTAAGTGAATTCCGACGAGGTTGAAATGTTAATACAGTACTAATAACTCTACTCAGTGGCCTAGTGGTTAGAGTGTCCGCCCTGAGATCGGTAGGTTGTGAGTTCAAACCCCGGCCGAGTCATACCAAAGACTATAAAAATGGGACCCATTCCCTCCCAGCTTGGCACTCAGTATCAAAGGTTGGAATTGGGGGTTAAATCACCAAAAATGATTCCCGGGCGTGGCCACCGCTGCTGCCCACTGCTCCCCTCACCTCCCAGGGGGTGAACAAGGGGATGGGTCAAATGCAGAGAACAAATTTCACCACACCTAGTGTGTGTGTGACAATCATTGGCACTTTAACTTAACGCTAATAATGATAAAACACTTTGTCGCCTAAAATAGAAAGCTGTTATTTAGGCCGTATTTTCCCTTGAACTATTTATTAGTTGTAGCATGTTAACCCTCCTCCCCCAGACTACACCCATAGCCTTACCTTTCATACATAAACAGATACATAACATACATTGTTTTTCAATGAAACAAACTATATGCTGTAGTGTTATCTCAATTATGTTATTTAAATATTGTACTATTGGAGTGAGTTACCCAGAACAGTGATAAATACAAAACACATCTGTAAAAAAAAACTATTTTACTATACGAAATCACATGTTTGGGGCATTTTGCCTGACCTTTTTAGCATATGTGATGAATGATTACTGTAACTTGACAAAATATATTGGCAAATCCATGGCAATCGTCATTGTTTACTTTGAAGTGGGCCTATACGTAAGGACCTAAAGAGAAAGTAAACATATCCTATAAGATTTTCAAGAAGTGCTCAACAATGATGCTGCCAACTGAAAATATGTATTTTTACCACAGTCAGGTAAAGTAACATATCACAGTAGTCAACAATGACATGCGGTACAAATTAAAATCTGAGACAAATGAAAAGGTTTGAAAAAAAATATCTGGAGATAAATAAAAATGACAGCACGGAGTATAGGCCAGGGGTGTCGAACTCATTTTAGCTCAGTGAGGAAAATATATGGTAAAATCATGGCATGATAACCTAAAAATAAAGACAACGTCAGATTGTTTTCTTTTGTTTAAAAATAGCACTAGCACATACTGAAAATGTACAAATCATATGGTTTTTTTTTTTACACTTACATGTTGCGGTTAACAGTATTCTATCTTCATTTGTCGATATTTATACTTTCTGAATAAATCATGTGATAATGATAATCAGTCAAATAGGTGAAATTGAGTCTGGCAGAATTTAAAAATGCTCCTATTGGTGTTATTTTTGTATCTATCAGAATATGAAATGAATAATGATATCAAAATCAAATTACATTATTATTATAATTTACTAATTTTCCTCAACTGATGTAACATGATGTGGTTTATTCTGTACATATGTAGCATCATCTACAATACAATAGAACTTGTGAATTTGGACTAATTTCATTAATCACACATGAAGTTATTGTTAATTGTGTGAACATTTAAAATTTAATGTGTAAGGGTGTCAAACTCGTTTTCATTGAGGGCCACATCGCAGTTGTGGTCGCCCTCAGAGGGCCGCATTTATCAGTGAGTAATATATACATGTATTTAAATGTAATACATTAACATTTTTTTTTTTTACATAAGCTGCAAAAAAATCTTTTAATTTTACTTGAAAAACTGGCAGCTCAGTCACCAGAATTTTACAGTAAAAGCAGTGTTGTTGTTTTTTACCGCATATGACAACATTGAATAAATGGAATGGAATGGAGAAACAATATCACTGTTTTTAGCGGTAAAATTCATGCAACAGAGCTGCAAGTTTTGTTTTTAACCGTAAAATCTTGTTGTTTTAATGTTTTTTTGTTTGTTTTTTAATGTTTTAGTGTCTTACTGTATATGGAAAAAAAACAGTATCAAAGTTGATTTTACGGTAAAAAACTCGTAAAATGTATTGTCAATTGTACAGTCCACACGTTGTTTGATAATTTGTGTTGAAATCATAAGTCAAGCAGATATTCAAGTACAGTATTTATCTTTATTTTAACACAAAATATTTTTGGAATACATGATAATATAATATTTTGACTTTGATAATATTGCGTTTTAAAAGATATGCAATTGCATGCAGTACATGGTTTTTAACGTCAAAAGGGAAATTAATGTATTTAGTAATAAAATATTAAGCATCTTTTTAACGCATATTATTTCCAGGCTTTCGCAGGCCACGTAAAATAACGTGGCGGGCCAGATTTGGCCCCCGGGCACTTGAGTTTGACACCTGTGGTGTAAGCCAGTGGTCCCCAACCACTGATTGATTGGTACCGGGCCGCACAAGAATTAATTTTTTTTTAATGAAATCAACATAAAAAACACAATATATACATTCTATATCAATATAGATCAATACAGCCTGCAGGGATACAGTCCGTAAGCACACATGATTGTATTTATTTATGTAAAAAAAAAAAAAAAAAAAAAATTAAATACACCCCCAACCCCCCGGTCCGTGGGACAAATTTTCAAGCAGCTACAAAAAGGTTGGGGACCACTGGTGTAAGCAATTGGAAAAAACTGCATCATCTGCTCTCAGTAATGCGTTCTGTAGTGCCAGTTTTTTATTTTTTTACATAAAATCTTGTTGTTTTAGTGTTTTTTGTTTGTTTTTTTAATGGGAAAAAAACAGTACCAAAGTTGATTTTATGATAAAAACTCATAAAATGTATTGTCAATTATACAGTCTACAATTTGATTGATAATTTGTTTTGAAATCATATGTCAAGCAGATATTTAAGTACAGTATTTATCTTTATTTTAACAAACAATCTTTTTGGAATACATGATAATATAATAGTTAGATTTTGATAATATTGCATTTTAAAAGAAATGCAATTGCATGCAGTACATGGTTTTTAATGTCAAAAGGGAAATTAATGTATTTAGTAAGAAAATATTAAGCATTTTATTAACGCATATTATTTCCAGGCTTTGGCGGGCCACGTAAAATAACGTGGCGGGCCAGATTTGGCCCCCAGGCACTTGAGTTTGACACCTGTGGTGTAAGCAATTGGAAAAAACTGCATCAATTGCTCTCTTTAATGCGTTCTGTAGTGCCAGTTTTTTATTTTTTGAACGTAAAATCTTGTTTTAGTGTTTTTTTGTTGTTTTTTTAATTGGAAAAAAACAGTACCAAAGTTGATTTTATGGTAAAAAACTAGTCAAGTTTATTGTCAATTATACAGTCTACAATATGATTGATAATTTGTTTTGAAATCATAAATCAAGCAGATATTTAAGTACAGTATTTATCTTTATTTAAAAAAATATATTATTGGAATACATAATATTTTGATTTTGATAATATTGCATTTTAAAAGATATACAATTGCATGCAATACATGTTTTTTAATGTCAAAAGGGAAATACATATATTTAGTAAGAAAAGATGAAGCATTTTATTAACACATATTATTTCCAGCCACATAAAATAATGGGGCGGGCCAGATTTGGCCCCCGGGGCCTTGAGTTTGACACCTGTGGTGTAAGCAATTGGAAAAAACGGTATCAACTGCTAACCCGAAGGGAATAAGCGGTAGAAAATGGATGGATGGATGGTATCAACTGCTCTCTGTAATGCTTTGGGAGGAGCGTGGGAGGAGCGATCGCATTAAATTACACATCTTTAATTTGATTTTGGATTATTTTGAAGTCTATTTTTTTTTCTATTATAACAGGTGGCGAAATGTAACCTGCAGAATATGGTCGACAAAAGACTGCACGTCGGCACGTGTAATTGCGGAGAAGCGATCGCAATGTTTTCATATATTTTACTCCCTCCACTCCCCAACAAATCTAAGGATGATACTGAATTTTATTTTTACTATGTATGTGTTTTCCCCAAATCAATAAAGAAGACCCGTGGATGATAAATTGATAGCTGTTTTGCGTAGCAAATAAAGCCTTGGAGTTAAACATTTATATTTATTCGCGACTGTTCATCTCCTTGACAGCTGCGGGTGAACGGCATTTAACGGTGTAAAAGTCGGGAGAACATTCTATGTTTCTTTGAGCGCGGTGTGTGTTTATAGAGGCACACTGGTGTGTGTGTGTGTGGTGAGGTGAAGGTAAGGGTGGACGCTGCACCGCTGATCAGACGCAGGGAAAGAAGACCGGCTTTTCTGTTTGCCTAATGACTTCCAGACACATACATTTGCATTCCATTGCCGTGTGTGTGTGTGTGTGTGTGTGTGTGTGTGTGTGTGTGTGAGAGTGTGTGTCTGCCCCCGCCCTTTACCTTTTCATTTAGAAACATACATTTTGAGACTCTGCCGAAACGTGTGTGTGAGTAAGAAAGTCCCGGCAGGAAGTAGGTGATGGATTAAAGGAATTAAACTGTCACCGTGAACGGAAACATGCTTAAAGAGACACGTCGTAAAGACAGGAGGGCAAAGATAGTGCTTCAGAGACGATGAACATGTGTAACTGATTAAGATTCCGAGGGGCCTATTGGGCATGAGAAGATGTCAAGAGTAATTACAAGTTTACACTTTTATACATTTAAAAAAAATCTGATTAATCACACTTTTAAATTTGGATTAATCACGATTAATCACAAACTATAACTGGTTTGCATAATTCAAATTACCATAAAAAAAGACTCCTATATTAGGACACAAATGCAATTTTATTGTCAGAATGTCATCCAGGAACATTTTTAAAAAGGTTTAACATTTTTTGCTAAAAACGTGGTAAGTTTTATCTAAAATCCAGTCAGGGTTTATTTTGTAGTGAAGATGAGCAGCGAGCACACGAGTCGGAGTTTCCTCACTCATCTTTATGACTCAGACTTCTTAGACTTAGACTTCCTTTTTATTGTCAGTCAAATTTGAACTTTACAGTGCAGATAAGAACGACATTTCGTTGCATTGGCTCGTTGTAGTGCAGGATTAAAGAGCAATAAGGTGCAGATATAAATAAATAGATTACTGTACAGATAAATATATTGCACTTTTGCTTATGCATCCAAGTTTATGGATGTATGTTATATTGTCTTTACATTCCAGCGAGTTAATCTGTTTTTTGGGGGGGAATTGAGGGGATTATTATGATGCATTCAAGAGTCTTACGGCCTGAGGGAAGAAGCTGTTACAGAACCTGGAGGTTCTGCTACGGAGGCTGCGGAACCTCTATCTAGAGTCCAGCAGTGGAAACAGTCCTTGGTGGGGGTGGGAGGGGTTTTGTTAACCGGATCATTAACCGTATAACAATGGTTACCTTTCAGGTAACCATCCGCAGTTAAGTTAAAAAAGCATGTACAGTCAAAATAAATTGCCTGACTAATGTGCATTTTTTGTGACTAACTACATGAGTTTTGACAGCCTTAGTTAAAACATTTGTTTACTTGAACTAGGCTTGTACGGTATACCGGTATTAGTATAGTACCGCGGTACTAATGAGTCATATTCGGTACTATACTGCCATGGGTGGATCTACACCTAACATCCACTGTAATGATACCACATACAGTAGCGTATCTAGTCGATACTACTATGATTACGTTGATATTTTTTGGCATCACAACATCTTCTTTCGTTTTTTTTTAATTTATATTATGTTTATATACTCAGGAAATATGTCCCTGGACACATGAGGACTTTGAATATGACCAATGTATGATCTGTAACTACTTGGTATCGGATTGATACCCAAATTTGTGGTATCATCCAAAACTAATGTAAAGTATCAAACAAGAGAAGAATAAGTGATTATTACATTTTAACAGAAGTGTAGATAGAACATGTTAAAAGAGAAAGTAAGCAGATATTAACAGTAAATGAACAAGTAGATTAATGATTTGTTTTCTACCACTTGTCCTTAATTATTTTGACAAAATAATAGAATGGAAAATGACACCATATGTTACTGCATACGTCAGCAGACAAATTATGAGCCTTTGTTTGCTTACTAACTAATAAAAGACAAGTTGTTCATGTATGTTCACTATTTTATTTAAGGACAAACTTGCAATAAGAAACATATGTTTAATGTACCCTAAGATTTTTGTTAAAATAAAGCCAATAATGCAATTTTTTGTGGTACCCTTTATTTAGAAAATACCGAAAAGTACCGAACAGTATCGAAATAATTACCAAAATAATCAGAAGTCCCAAAGTGACAAATGTTTGGAGTAGTGCAATACACATATATTTGTGACAGTCATCTGACTATCCCAGGATAAGGCGAGCTCATTTTTTGCCATTAAAAGTTAGTTCTTACACTATTTTCTCAATCAATTCATATAAGACAAGCTGGCAAGATATCCAGCTTTCAGCCTTAAAATTGCTCTGGCAATTGCAAATAATATCAGCAAAAATGCTAATATGGGTAGGGTTGCTAGGCTTAAATAACAGAATTGTGACGTATTAAGAAACAAATGAAAAAAAATGGGCCCTCGTAAGATTGGAACATTTGGAAGGAAGTTATGATTGTATCATTGTCCATCACAAAGGGGAGATATTGATGCCACAGCAGTCATGCAGTGCAAACATTTATGAAAATGGAAAAAGTTGGGGGAAAAATATATATTTTATTGTTTAATATGGTTTCTGTCTGAGGACAAACATGAAACAAACATTGTTTATGTTTTCCAATGCTGTAAAAATGTGCAGAATTAATATAACATTTTCAACATTTGCTTCAGCCTGCGACAAACGTTTCTTTCAAAAACCTGTGCGAGCACATATTCCTAAAAATGAACTACATCAAATTCAAACACCGCACGATATAGAGCCTCGGTTTGCCTGGTGCCAACCTTGAGACCTCCGATTTCGGGAGGTCGGGGGTGGGGCGGGGGCGTGGTTGGGGGTGGGGGGCGTGGTTAAGAGGGGAGGAGTATATTTACAGCTAGAATTCACCAAGTCAAGTATTTCATATAAAAATATGAGAAATTCAGAATTCAGTGAATTGTAGCTATATATATATATATATATATATATATATATATATATAAAATAAATACTTGAATTTCAGTGTTCATTTATTTACACATTTACACACACATAACACTCATCTACTCATTGTTGTACTTGAAAGTGCAATGCTTTGCAGCCAGAAGCACAGCCTTATATAGTACATACATACTAAATACACAGTAATGAAAACACAGTTGTTCTACTAACTGTACTGTGCTTGCTGCTTACTTACTAAAAAAAAAATAACGCTTACCTTTCACTATTTGAGTAGCCTTTGTTCTGCCATTTGCGTACTGGCGAGCGATCTCTGAATCCGGGAACATATCCTTCACGGATTTGTTGAAGACTTCCGCAAATGAGAACGGGATGTTGCTTCCAGCTATCAGCATAGCCATCTTTGTCTCGGCATAAGTTTCACCACCGGGTCTCCATTTAGCGAAGTGGCCCATAACACTGGGCTGTGTTGCGCTGCCGCCGCTTTGTGCTTCGCTGACCGTTCATGAGTGTGTATATCCGTTCGGCCACCGTGTTCAATGGAGAAGTCTGTCTGTTCTACAAAATTTACAGGCAGCATACCCCTTCCCCTTCGAACTGTCGTGGATAAACTGAAATTCTTGTTTCCATTCGTTTTGGAACTTACAAGCGTATTTCTTCATCTCACTCGTCGTCGGCGTTGCCATGGCTGTATCTTCCTCGTTCTTCTGCTTTGTCTCCTTGTTGTGTGCGCAGTTGTGCACTCTCTAAAAGCCGTAGATGTTATAACGTGATCGGGCAGGCATATATCGTGGGAAAGCGGACGTGAAAACAGGCTGTCCTCACTCAGGTCCGGCTGAAAATCGGGAGATTTTCGGGAGAATATTTGTCCCGGGAGGTTTTCGGGAGAGGCGCTGAATTTCGGGAGTCTCCCGGAAAATTCGGGAGGGTTGGCAAGTATGCTTAAGGTATTCATGTGTGATTTCCACAAGCGTCTGTACATGTAGAAGTAGGAGAAACACGGGCATGTCTGGATGACTCGCCGAGTTACGAAATGAAGCTGGCTGTGGCGCGTTCTTTCTGACATCACTTCCTGTGTGGGGCGCGGTCTTTATGACTTCACTTCCTCTCTCCGAACTCAGTTTGTAGACGACCGATGAGTCCATACAAAGCTAAGAGAAATACACGGCGCACTTACCCGTGTAAAAAATTATCCAAGGAGGGGAACCTTAAATGATAGTTTAGTGTGGCTTGAACGGGGCTTAGGCTAAATAATCATTTGTTTAAGGAGTTATCCGGCTTAATGTAGACAGGGCCTGAGTCAGCCCACTCTCTGCACGCTGGAGGCGGGAGCAGATGGGCGGCGGTCTCTTTGCCAGCAGCGGCCGGGGGCTTCAGCACACCTGCTCGCAGCGGTCTTTGTGCGCCAGGGGATGCATGGTAGACGAGCAGGAGAACCCACGGATGCTTGTGGTGATGAATCGGGGGGGTTTGTATCGATTCGCATATTACTGCTAAGCGCACATCGCAGAAAAACCAGCCGGCAGAGGAGGTAAGCAGTACCACCTCAATATGTATGGCCTTAATTATAAGACTTATAGAAGGATTTTAATAGACATATTTGTTTTTTGTTCCAATATGACTCTTTCAACATTTTGGCCTAGGCAATATTATTTCGCAATGTATTATCCCCTGTCTTTCTCGTATCTGTCATTTTAACCGCGGCTTATTTGGTCAAATTCCAGGGGAGGAAGTTTGTTGAAGCACAACCCCTGTTTTTGATGGAAATCAATATGGCCAACTTCCTGTTTGTGTTAAATATGTTTTTTTTTTTTTACTTTTACTTGCGTTCTGTCATAATAGACATCTCCATCGATTTTCCTGACAATATGTGAAACTGGTGACAGGGGCTATTTTTTTAATTTATTTCCTAGTGCAGGGGTGTCAAAGTCAAGGCCCGCGGGCCAGATCCGGCCCGCAAATGAATGATCTATGGCCCCCGGGATGATATTTGATTAGTATTAGAACCGGCCCACAGGCCACAGCTGCCTGCTGCTGTTTTGCACGCACCAATACTCCGTCAGTGTTGGCGCTAGGAATTTTCAAAAAGTCATACAAATGGGGTCCCACAGTAAATTTTTGGGGTCCCACTTTTTTGTAAACGTTTTAAAAACAAATAATAAATGTATGCATTATCCTGTTATATCTATTTTTTTAAAAAAATTTTTAGTTTATTATTCTTCGGTCAATCGTCAACAAAATAAACAAACAGTTGTACATTCATAGATTGAAAATGAAAATGTTGCAGACCGAAAGGGTGTAGGCTGAAGTTGAACACTTATTGCGCCTAACCCTATAAACAATGTCAAGTACAAGATGAACTTCCGAAAATTATGAAATGTCCTTTGTACAACATATTATAAATACACATTATACACAACATAAACACAGTTCAATTATATACACAGTAAAGGCATGTGAAACATCCTTGTACACATGTTAAACCTTTGTACCAATTTATATACTATATACAAACAATTATACTTCCATTATTATTTATATCCCACATTTAGTATTTTAATTAACATTGATCATAGTATTAACTACTGTGTTGATTCAAGAGTGATATCTTTTTTCAAATATCTCACATTCTATATTGTGTTTTGGAAAAAGGTTGTCATAAACGTTACTTAATTAATTTTTTTTTTAAAAATACAAAAGACAAACAAATTTTTATGCATATGTCAATTTATTCAGTTATAAACATTCATTCACTTTCTTCTTTCCTTCATGGATCTAAACTTTACCGCTGCCGGTATTTTTTTCTATACTTTTATTGTAATAGTTTCAGAATATATTTCTTCTATTTTTTGGCCAAAGTAAGACAAAGAAAACTATCTGAAGTTGTCTTTATTTTTTAGTTTGAATGCCATGATTTTAATAGTCCGGCCCGTGTGTGCACAGTTTTTCCTCCATGCGGCCCCTAAACTAGAATGAGTTTGACACCCCTGTCCTAGGGGATGCTACAAAGTCAATTTTGTGAAACTATAAAAAAATGTTGCCGGACTGGACCCGCTTGCAAACATTGGTGAGTTTTCCTGCATGTTAAGTGTTTCAAAAATGCGATCGAAATGGGAGAATAATAAAAAAAGAAGCAATTCCAATGGGGTCCTTTGCGGGTTCTGCTGTGAGGGCCCTTAAAAACCCATCATCAATGTCTTCCACTTGGTTTGTGTAATATCTACAATTATTTGACGTGCAATTTGTAAAATACGATTCAAGATCAAACGTTTTAATGTGAAATGCAAACAGTGTTTTGCTGATAAAGATGCTGTGTGAAGTATGAGTGAAAGGGGAATTTAAAAAAAAAAAAAAAAGAGATTTGTTTGAACAGCCAAAAAAGTCTACTGACAGTGACCGCCAGAACTAGTCACCAGGTCAGCAAAAAAAAACCCTGCTTTCACAGGATAAATAATCATACATGTCTGTCAGGGAGATTTATATTTTGCCTTTTTTTCCCCCTCCTCTCCTCTGGAATGTTTTAGTGGATTAGGAGATTCGGACCAACCGCTGGGGGAGACAATAGAATCAGTCAAGCATAGAAAGCAGCTGCATTCCACTGCCAGATACAATTGCAAACAATTATTCAATATAAAAAAAAGTAGTTGATTCATTTGGAAATAAAACAGCACATAAATGTCAGTTTTAATTGTTGATTGTGTTGTTGTGTGATCACTCACACCACTAAAATCCACACCCGGAATTAATTCAGATACTGTCCCGCTTGACAGATGAATCAATAAGAAGGGAAAATGCTTATTAAATGATCAGAACGAAAATGATGGCTTAATGTTTTTTTTCTTACTGACAATGTGCTGTCTATTAGTTGCAGCTATACATATACTGTGTGTGTGTATATATATATATATATATATATATACAGTTGTGATCAAAAGTTTACATACACTTGTAAAGAACATAATGCCATGGCTGTCTTGAGTTTTTGATGATTGGAGCACATACTTGTTGGTCACAAAAAACATTCATGAAGTTTGGTTCTTTTATGAATTTATTATGGGTCTACTGAAAATGTGAGCAAATCTGCTGGTATACATACAGCAATGTTAATATTTGGTTACATGTCCCTTGGCAAGTTTCACTGCAATAAGGCGCTTTTGGTAGCCATCCACAAGCTTCTGGTTGAATTTTTGACCACGCCTCTTGACAAAATTGGTGCAGTTCAGCTATATTTGTTGGTTTTCTGACATGGACTTGTTTCTTCAGCATTGTCCACATGTTTAAGTCAGGACTTTGGGAAGGCCATTCTAAAACCTTCATTCTAGCCTGATTTAGCCATTACTTTACCACTTTTGATGTGTGTTTGGGGTCATTATCCTGTTGGAACACCCAACTGCACCCAAGACCCAACCTCCAGGCTGATGATAAGGTTGTCCTGAAGAATTTGGAGGTAATCCTCCTTTTTTCATTGTCCCATTTACTCTCTGTAAAGCACAAGTTCCATTGGCAGCAAAACAGGCCCAGAGCATAATACTACCACCACCATGCTTGACGGTAGGCATGGTGTTCCTGGGATTAAAGGCCTCACCTTTTCTCCTCCAAACATATTGCTGTTTATTGTGGTCAACAGCTCAATTTTTGTTTCATCTGACATCATATGGACAAAGATAAGACCTTCTGAAGGAAAGTTATGTCACTTCATGAATGTTTTTTGTGACCAACAAGAATGTGCTCCAATCACTCTATCACAAAAAGAGTTTTAAAAATTATTGGAAACTCAAGACAGCCATGACATTGTTCTTTAGAAGTGTATGTAAACTGTTGACCACGAAATAAATATATATATATATATATATATATATATATATATATATATATATATATATATATATATATATATATATATATATATATATATATATCACAAAAAGAGTTTTAAAAATTATTGGAAACTCAAGACAGCCATGACATTGTTCTTTAGAAGTGTATGTAAACTGTTGACCACGAAATAAATATATATATATATATATATATATATATATATATATATATATATATATATATATCACTGATGGTATCCATGAGGTTACAGGGTCCTTTACCGCACCACATTACGTGCTATTCGACAGTGAAGTTTATCTGCAATATACAGGGATGTGTGCACTGCACCTAATCATAGATATTTCCTTTGACCTCTCATATTTGCATCTTGCTGATGCTTTGTGGAAGTGCAAAAAAAGGAGATGTTTACTGTCACCATGTTGTGTGTTGGGTGCTGGTGTGCATATTTGTTAGGTGTGCAGTATAATGTCCCGTTAATGCATGCTAGCGTTCTGTTTATGCCAGCAGGTTCATTCCCTTAATAATCCCAGTTCAGGGGTCGGCAACCCAAAATGTTGAAAGAGCCATATTGGACCAAAATTACTAAAAAAAAAAAATCTGTCTGGAGCCTCCAACAAATAAAAGCCTTGTATAAGTGGAATAATGAAAGCAACATGACGCACGTTTCTATATTAGCCTACAATCAAAATGACTGTTTGTCACAGGCTGACGCAAATCTTCGTTGACAGAAATGTTGACAGTAATCTACACATTAAAACATTAGTAAAACAGAGGCTTCTCAGAGGGTGAGATAACTCCTGGCTCAGAATGGCCAAAGGTATAGATATGTGTGTCCAAGATAAAGGAAACTGCAGGCTGTCTTCTTCTAATGGATATATTACAATCTTTGCAAGTTGGGTAACGTTTGCTGTGGTCTGGAACAACATGGCACACAAACAACTTTCACAAATGCAGCCAATGTTACATACAGATAATGTGGCATGAGACATGCGAATATAAATTAAATACACAAAGGACATAAGTAAAATAAATTAAATGAGCTCAAATATACCTACAAATTAGGCATATTGATGCAATATGTACATACAGCTAGTCTAGATAGCATGTTAGCATTGATTAGCTTGCAATCATGCACTGACCTAATATGCCTGATTAGCACTCCACACAAGTCAATAACTTCAACAAAGCTCACCTTTGTGCATTAATGCACAGCATACAAAGTTTGGTGGACAAAGTGAGACAAAGGAGGAGTGGCATAAAACACATCTTTCTGTGGCATTGTCGTAGAAAGTTGTACTTGTAATCAAACTACGGCGAGTTAAAAGACCGCTGAAATTAGGACAAAACGGCGCTCGCCAAATACTCTCATCAGCGAAGCATGTTTAATACAAACAGTGGGATTTCTAACAATTAGGAAGATTTGTGTCATGTTTGTCATATTAAAACAAAAATGTGTATGCATTTTTTTGAAAAAACTCCAGGGAGCCACTAAGTTGTAGTTAGAGCCGCTGGTTGCTGACCCCCGTCCGAGTTTGTCTGTGCTGTCGATCGGTTTAATCACTGAATGCTGTACTTAGTGTCTACTTCAATCCCGTGATTGTGTTTGTTAGCAAAGTTGATGGTTGTTTTACGGACGATTCTTTCTTTCTGCAGACCTCACATTAATAGCAACAAGCAGCCATCTTTTCTTACGTGAACACATAAATCAACACCTTTTACACTTCATTTGCTATTTGTCGTTCACGTGAATGGGAATTTCACAGATTTGTGTAACGTGAAACAGATTTCCCCATAAAAAAAAACAATATATACATGAATAATTGTTTCTAGCCTCGACATAAGTCCTCAAGGTCCCCTCTTTTCCCCCAAAAAGTCTGGTTTCGTTACAGTTAAAAACTTGCTAAGGTAGAAATCCCCCTTCGCCGATAAAATCCTGAAGCGGCAGCTTTGTCTGCGCAGCCTCGCCATGCTGCACGGATTCTGTGAATAATGGCTCCTCTTTTTGAACTTTTCCAAACGCCCACGGCTCGCCTTATATTATTCTTCCATGCTGGGTTTCAGCATAGTCACTTTTGGACGTCTATTCGCCATATCAATGCCAAGCTATCGCCGGCTAGCTGCTTCTCATTTATCCACACTTGCAGCAGCTTTTCCACCTGGTCTTGCACGTTTTTTCCGTCCTTACGAAGATTTGTAACCCCTTTGGCAAAGTCAGCAACAATATAAACATCATTTTTTTGATGATGGTTGCAATTGTGGACTTGTTTCATCCATATCGGTGAGCCAATCCATGTGCCATTGGCGCCACAGCAAATACAATAATGTATGTAGACAGGATGTGGCGTCGGAGGCCCGCCTCTTTAAAATGGTGTGTCACACATGCAACATCATACACCCTCGCCCAGCAGAGAGGTAGCAGCATGGGTAACGTTAGCTGTGGTGCTAGCGGAGCCGTGGGAGTGGTAATACGAGAGAAAGAAGGTGCGGATCTGGTAACAAATGAAGGAATAATTAATTCCCAAGAAAAACAGCACAGGGTCCATCGTCTGGCGGTGGTTTGGCTTCAAGCGGGAAGATGTTGAACAGACAACCGTAATATGTCAAGTATGCGGCAAAAGCGTTGCTACAAAAAGTAGCAGCACTACTAATGTGTAGCATCATTTGAAAAGTCACCCGCTAGAGAATGAGGAGCGCTTGAAACTCCGCATGTCAACATCTCGGCCGGTGCATCCCAACAAAATGCCGAAGCAACCATTTCCAGATCAACACCGTGTGAAAAAACAACAGAAGAAGATAACATTCGCAGTAACCTACCACACAGCGAAGGACATACACTATTTGATTTCCTATTATGCAGCTCATTTTTATTTGACAGTTATTGAAATATATTTTGTGACATCATGCACAAAAGTGCACTTTATTTGTTTTAAACAATTGTAGTGGCGTTCTGTACAACAAGTGCACTTTAATTTAGTGTTGTTTTGATATGTCATCTTAGTGACATCATGCACAAAAGTGCTTGTTTTAAAATGTCTCTGACAATCTTGCACTTTCTGTTTTGGAAATGACATGAATGTTTGTGCCACTGCTTAATAACTGTTTAAGAAATACACTTTTGGTACATTTACTTAGTTGTGATTTCCCTCTCTGCATGAAAGTTTAAAATGAGCATATATTAATGCAGTATGAACAAACAAGAATATTTTAATGTAGACACATAGAATCATCACACTGCTGTGATTATATGCATCAAGTGTTCATTCAAGGCTAAGGCAACATATCGAGATATATATCGTGTATCGTGACATGGCCTGAAAATATCGAGATATTAAAAAAAGGTCATATCGCCCAGCCCTAGTTTTCATCATTATTTTAATATACTTAGACTTAGACAAACTTCATTGATCCATATGGGAAATTGTTCCACACAGTAGCTTAGTTTCAAAGGATGGAAAGGGTAAGGGTGGAAATGATAATGCAGGTATTAAGTAGACTAAAAATGTACCATAGTATGAAATATAACATATATGCAATATTTACACATTATATATACAGTATATAATATATACTGTATATACTGGTCTTGTGACGCATTATGTAATATGTGAATGAAATAGGATAATAAAAAAGTTAAAACATATACTGTATTTAAAGACACAACTTTGTGTTTTTAATTCATTGTTTGCGTCCACGTTTCAGCTTGTTCTCATTACTCAATGCCTTTTTGATCTATTTTTCCATTTTTGTTGTTTTTTTAATTGTTTATCTTATGTCTAAAATGTGCCACTGGTTTATAAAAAAAGAGCTGGCAAATCACACTTTGATCACCACTGGTTTACTTATTTACTTATTCTTGCCTTTCTTAGCATTGATAAAGGTTGGGTTGCAACTAGTTTGTGGAGGTTTTCTGCACACCTGTGGTAATGCATACTCCCTGGGCTTGTGGTAGCGGATCTTCGCCGGAATACTACTGTGACTACTTGTATTTTTTTAAAAAAAATGTATCGATTAATATCACTTTTTATTTAAGTTAAGGCAGTTTTGCCGGTGCAGGATACTACTGCGGTAACTTTCATTTCATTTCATTTCATTTTTATTTATCTCCTTCATTGATGTGCATCTTTGATAGACAATAATAACACAATTATTCCGTTACACACCAATGCCTGAGAAGGAGCAGGATGAAGAAAAATCTTATATTTTCCTGCCCCCTTCAACATAATACATAGTCTTACTTAATGATATATGAACCAACAATTACATCCAAATATAACGAAAACAAAACAAAACAAAAAAAAACACACAAAAAAACACAAGTGCAAAACTTCATGAAGTACAAACCGAACAAAAAAACAAAAGAAGTAATATACACCTCACGGGATGATACAAAACAAATACAAAACCAGGCAAAAAATAAGTAAAATAATAAATATAAAGTAAAATGTAAACACTTATGGCTGTCCATATGATTTTATTGTTCTGTCTTTATATATATTTTTCAATTGGAATATATTTTTATATAATATATAATATAATATATTTAATTATTAATTATATTAATTATAATTAATATATTAATTATAATATATATATAATATTTTTATATTTGATTTCTGATTAAATGCATACAGAAGACACACTCTTCTCTTTCACTTTTAATACGCACAGCAACCTAACGGTGCATAGGAAGTTGTAACGAATAAATAAATATATGCAAAACGCCGGCTCATTTCTTTAAGGCAGCAGGTTTTTAACGTCTGAGCTAATTGCTTACATGGCAATAATCGATGTAGTTTGCAGAAGAAAAATTGATACTGATGATACTGGGGAAAAAACGGGTATCAGTGCATTTTTTGCATGTTGGTATTGACTTGGTACTGAAGTATTAATATTTTTGACCACCCTATTATGGAATGAATGTGAATAAATAAGCTAACGTTACATGGTAGCTAATGCAATTTAACTAGTGGTGGTTTCTGGCTGCATTGCTGAAGGGGCACCGCCCCCAATTGTGCAGAGAAGTGTTTTTGTGTCTCGTTAAGGGGGTAGGGGCTCTGTCTAACAAAGGGGGAACTGGGAGGATTGGGGCGTTGAAGTGGAGTCTAGCACAGGGGGCCATTGATGCAAAAATCTTTACTTTATGTAACAAAATCATGTCAGTGTAAGACGGCAGCGCCCTGTGCAACTACAGAAGCATGAGCTTCGACAGTCAGGACCCGATTGCAGTTTTTGTTGCAATCCGGCCTTAAATCTCTGTTAGTTGAGCAGAAGTTAATATATGATCGGGAATTAGCAGTCAGTGGACAATGGCAATTGAAGAGGTTTATTGGAGCTGAACATAACCTAGAACCTTTTATTGCAAATGTTACTGATCTGAAATCAGCTGAAAAAGTCAACATCAAGCTAGCAGGAGGGAGTGGAGAGGGAAGAGCGAGACAGCATAGCGTACAGTGGCGCCTCGACATAGCAGTATAATCCAGGCTTTATTAGAGTGTCAAAAGTAGACGTTTTCATGGGCGTCTCGATTACTCTTGTTTTTTTCACTATTTGTGGGTGGTCTCGGAACGAAACCCCAGTGGATAGCAATATTCTACTATATATATATATATATATATATATATATATATATATATATATATATATATATATATATATATATATATATATATATATATATATATATATATATATATATATATATATGTATATATATATGTAAGTATAAAAGTAAAAGGTTTTGAAGACACCCACTGGTCCATACATAAATGGGCAATTTATTGAAGTACCCCCGTTGCTGTTTTAGACCCCATACGTTTCGGGTGAGAATGTTTGCATCCTCTGCAGGCTTTTGGAGCCGACGCTGGATGCATTTGCAGATAAAGGGGACAGGTTGTGTGAAAGACCGGCAGGCAGACAATGTGACCAGTCAACCGTCACGTGACCTGCTGGATCCCACCACCACTGCATGTGCAACCACGCTTCCGCAGAGTTCCGCGGGTGGTGTGTGGGCATCGGCGTGTGTGATCACGCGTTAGAGGCAGGAGCAGACTCTCATTAACATGCGTCATCGTCAGAATCTGGTTCTTAAAAATTCGGATTCCGATACATTTACCAGTGTTTTGTTTCTTGTACGGATTTACAGCCTGAAATTGTTGCTTCATACAGGAGTGTGTGTGTGTTAAGATATTTGACTTTTCCATCGATTTGTCATTCCTGTATCTTTTTATGTTATCTGTTATTCTGCAGGCTGTCTCGAACCATCCCCCCCCAAACATGTAAATACGTTTTACACACA
Organism: Entelurus aequoreus; assembly: GCF_033978785.1. NCBI lineage: Eukaryota > Metazoa > Chordata > Actinopteri > Syngnathiformes > Syngnathidae > Entelurus > Entelurus aequoreus. The sequence goes on from NC_084752.1 coordinate 13,366,626, forward strand.
AATGTATCTCACACAGGTCTTGTTGCTAGGAGATGTTGGAGTGTGTCTGTAGGAAGACAGAAATATACAGTGCAGTGTGTGTGTGTGTGTGTGTGTGTGTGTGTGTGTGTGTGTGTGTGTGTGTGTGTGTGTGTGTGTGTGTGTGTGTGTGTGTGTGTGTGTGTGTGTGTGTGTGTGTGTGTGTGTGTTCTTGTATTCCTACCCTTCTGGGGACATCAACAAGGAAAAGTACCTTCCACATAAGGACCGGTAAACAAGTTAGGAAAACCATTGCATCTTATGGAGAATGTCTCATTTGCACCCCTGGTGGTGAAATCTATCAAAATTAGGGTGGTCCCAAAAATGAGGGATTTTTTTTTCAAATTTACTTTGTGTCGGTTTTAAAAGTGCTCCCCCTCTGGTCAACATGTCAAATAACAAGTGCGTGTGTAAAAGAAATTGAAGTGCTCCTCCTGTGGCCAACATATGTAATAACAAGTGCGTGTAAGAAATTGAAATGCGCCCCCTTTGGCCAAAATTAATTTAAAAAAAAAAAAGAATAAATATGTATATAGAGACATACTGTAATAACTTGAAGTTAATAATGAAGATTAAAAACCAATTACACACAAAAAATAACATTCACTAAAAGCTTACCTTTTTTTAATATTATCATAGTTTTAAATATTATTAATGCTGTAAGTACAAATCTTTATATATCTAGAAAGGGTGGTCCTAAAGGAGGTCTCAATAAGGTAAGAAATACAAGAATGTGTGTGTGTGTGTGTTCTTGTATTTTTACCCTTCTTGAGACATTAACAAGGAAAAGTAGCTTCCATATGAGGACCGGTGAACAAGTTAGGACATAAATCATGGTCCCAATACGGAAAACCATAGCATCTAATAGAGAATGTCTCATTTGCACCCCTGGTGGTGAAATCCATCAAAATTAGGGTGGTCCCAAAAAGGAGGGATTTTTTCCAATGGACTGTGTGTCGGTTTTAAAAGTGCTCCCCCTCTGGTCAACATATGAAATGACAAGTGCCTGTAAGGAATTGAAATGCGCTCCCTTTGGCCAAAATTAATTAAAAAAAAAAAAAAAAGAATAAATGTATATTGAGACATACTGTAATCCATCCATCCATTTTCTACCGCTTATTCCCTTCGGGTCGCGGGGGGCGCTGGAGCCTATCTCAGCTACAATCGAGCGGAAGGCGGGGTACACCCTGGACAAGTCGCCACCTATAATAACTTGAAGTAAATAATGAAGATTAAAAACCAAATACACACGGAAAATAAAATTCACTAAAAGCTTACCTTTTTTATATTTGCATAGTTTTAAATATTATTAATGTTGTAAGTACTTTATAATGTTGTATCTTTATACATCTAGAAAGGGTGGTCCTAAAGAGGCATGCATTTTTCGGAGGTCTCAAGAAGGTGAGAAATACAAGAGTGTGTGCCTGTTCTTGTATTTCTTGTATCTCAACAAGGAAAAGTACCTTCCATATGAGGACAGGTGAACAAATTAGGACATAAATCGGGACGGCGTGGCGAAGTTGGTAGAGTGGCCGTGCCAGCAATCGGAGTGTTGCTGGTTACTGGGGTTCAATCCCCACCTTCTACCATCCTAGTCACGTCCGTTGTGTCCTTGGGCAAGACACTTCACCCTTGCTCCTGATGGGTACTGGTTAGCGCCTTGTATGGCAGCTCCCGCCATCAGTGTGTGAATGGGTGAATGTGGAAATACTGTCAAAGCGCTTTGAGTACCTTGAAGGTAGAAAAGCGCTATACAAGTATAACCCATTTATCATTTATTTATAAATCATGGTCCCAATACTGAAAACCATTGCATCTAATAGAGAATGTCTCATTTGCACCCCTGGTGGTGAAATCCATCAAAATTAGGGTGGTCCCAAAAAGGAGGGATTTTTTAAAATGGACTATGTGTCGGTTTTAAAAGTGCTCCCCCTCTGGCCAACATATGTAATAACAAGTGTGTATGTAAAAATTTGAAGTGCTCCCCTTTGGCCAACATATGTAATAACAAGTGTGTGTAAGAAATTTAAATGCGCCCTCTTTGGCAAAAATTTATTAAAAAAAAGAATAAGTAAATATGTATTTGGAGACATACTGTAATAACTTGAAGTAAATAATGAAGATTAAAAAACAATTATAAGCAAACAATTAAAACAACTTACCATTTTTATATCTGCAAAGTATGTATATATTATTAATGTTGTAAATACAAATCTGTATATATCTAGTCTGCCTTGTGTATGAAAAGCGCTATACAAATAAAGTTGCCTTGCCTTGCCTTGCCTAGAAAGGGTGGTCCTAAAGAGGCAGGCATTTTTCGGAGGTCTCAAGAAGGTAAAGAAATACAATAATGTGTGTGTGTGTGTGTGTGTGTGTGTCTTTCAGACCTAGGAAGAGAAGGTTCAGGAAATAAAAAGTGAGTTATATAGTAGCTCGCTCCAATCCAACATAAACTAAATGATCTCTTTGTTTTAGTTTAGGTTTTCCCGCTTTATTGTTCGGATTATCTACAGCGCTTTAGTTGTTAAACATTCTTTTTAGCTATTCATGCACACAAAGATTTACACCAGTTCACCAACACACTCTTGGCTTTTTTATTGGTCATGGTCATGGTTTATTGGTTTTGAACGTGCTTAACAACTTACATTCAAGTACATCGCATTACACTTGTGCTAGTCAACATGTCTGAAAAGGAGGAGATAGAAAAATTGTTTATTTAATCCTTCTCCATGTCTAATTAATAACTGAAATTGTATTTACTTTCTGTGTGCTTTTTATGTGTGACTTTAAGTTGCTAGATTGCAGTATGTAGTTAATATGTAGAAATGAATGAGCAGAAGGAAATAAATGTAATAAAAATAATTGATTAATTACATAGTTGTAAAAAAATATACTGTCAAATCTTAGCTCATTCTGTGATAATGGAAAAGAAAAAATCATCTTAAACAGGTTTTAGAAACTAAAGTGGTAGGAAAAAACATACCGATATTTGATTAAATAAATAGGAGTCAACAAAAACCTAATAGAATATAACTTGTGCAGTAATGTGAAAAGGAAAATAATCCTAAAAAAAAAAGGTAGGAAATAAAAATGGGCAAGTGTATAATATGAGTATTGAACACGAGAATACATAAATATATTTTTAATAGAAAATGCATTTGATATAATCAATTAAGGATGAAATAGTAAAGAACTGACATGACATTGTATGGTTGATAAATAAATGCAGAATGTAAATTAAACAATATTTTATGAATGAATGAAATATATGGTTTTGCTAAATGTTGATCATTTACTGTCAAAGCTAACGTTTTTGTAGACGTTGCAGAATAATACGGCGGCGCCCTGTGCAACTACATAATTTAATATATCTGTATACAGCTGCTAAGTTTCCATTTGCAGATCTTCTTGTTCAGCAAAGTTATTATCGTCCATTGTGAATAAATGTGTTTTATTATTCTTTTTAATTGTATATATTGTTATTAATCACACACAAGAACACTTACTGTATAGTTCATCCTTATATTGCATTGCAGTAACCTCTATGTACCATGTACAATATGTCATAACCCTCATGTATTAAGAGCATACTAGAAAACCTCGTCAGAAAAAACATATTTTTCATCACTGATTCAAATTGTAGACCATTGTCATGAATGAAAACATTGGCAATACCTTGGAATTAATCATTTCCTGCAAAGTGCAAAATGTATTTTGTAGAAAGGAGAGTAAACAAGAGTCAGCTTGTGAGTAACACCCGTATCAGGCCTTCAGTATTGTGACTGTGAAGTATAAACCGCACACAGACTGAATGGTGTCCCAGTAGATTTCTGCGTAAATTGGACAAGCGGAACAGTGGGCCAGCTCATTAGAAACTCCAATGGTGTCATCACATCTCTATTATGGAATAGCGGAACACATTTTGAAGTGACACGCTGAGCCAGCAGCAAGCAGGCAGTGTTAAAGTCTGTGTAAATAAGCAAAGCAGCATGGTGGGAAATGTCACTTTTAGAAGTCTTGTGTCAAACACACACACACACACAAAAAGGACAATAGCATATACACTCAAAATTTCAAGCAAAACCAAAATGAAATAGATGTAATTATTAAATTAGTAAGAGCTTGCTACCTAGTTATGTTTTAAACATAATATAAAAATGAAAGTAATTAACATTTTGTTTTTGTTTTATGTTAATGTCTTAGATACATAATATTTGTTACTATTTACATACTATTTTATAGTTTTATATATATTATAGATTTTTACTGTTGCTATGTCACTATTTTTTCTTACAGAAATGCTAAACATATAATTGTAGAGTGGTACTTTAGCTTACAAGGTTATTTGGTTCGTAAGCCAAAATACTCATACTTCAAATGAATGTTCCCGATTGAAATTAAATTAAATTCAATTATTTCGTTCTGGCCGCCTTAAAAACACCACCATTTTAACATGTGACATGATTTTTATTAAGAAAAACAATGTGTGTAATGTAATGTAATACAATAATAATAATGTCCAGCATTTACCTTGACGAGCGAACATCTATTGTATCTCCTTCAAGCTACTTTTCATCTAAGACCATCAGCAGCTTCATATTTTTATTGCTCAATGTCCGTCGTTTAGAAATCATTTCAACCCCCTCAGCTGGATGCGGAAATTCTGCGGTTCCGCTCCATTGCGGTGACATTTTGACAATTGGTATGTAATATACATTCTACAGCAAACAGGCACAAGATCCAACCGAGAAGGAGAAGTGGAGCGAACCTTCTTGATTTGTAATTTTTTTTCCTGATTTTAAGCTTTTAACATGGTTAAGTAAGCTTTTACTAAACACCTGAACGTTTTATTCTGAAAATCAACCAGATTAATTTTTTTGTGCCGTGTGTCCTGTTCCACTTTATGTGTGAGGAAGGGTTTGGACTGCCAAAGAAATTCCGGAGCGAGATACAGCGCATTTTTTGTCATTCTTGGCATATTTTCTTGGCAAAAATTCTAATTCATGTTCCGCATTTGTCACAATTTAAAACATTCAATCCAATCTAAGTTTATGAGCATAATTTGATGACACCTACTGAGGTAGTGGCTCCAGCCGCTAGCCTAGATCTGACCAATCTAAGTCTATGAGCATGAACTGATGCAGCCTACTGAGGTAGTGGCACCAGCCGCTAGCCTAAATCTGACCAATCTCAGTCTAAGACTAGATCCGACCAATCTAAATCTAAGAGTAGATCTGACCAATCTAAGTCTGAGACTAGATCTGACCAATCTAAGTCTGAGACTAGATCTGACCAATCTAAGTCTAAGACTAGATCTGACCAATCTAAGTCTATGAGCATGAACTGATGCAGCCTACTGAGGTAGTGGCACCAGCCGCTAGCCTAGATCTGACCAATCTCAGTCTAAGACTAGATCTGACCAATCTAAGTCTATGAGCACGAACTGATGCAGCCTACTGAGGTAGTGGCACCAGCCGCTAGCCTAGATCTGATCAATCTCAGTCTAAGACTAGATCCGACCAATCTAAGTCTAAGAGTAAATCTGACCAATCTAAGTCTAAGAGCATGGACTGATGTAGCCTACTGAGGTAGTGGCACCAGCCGCTAGACTTGATCTGACCAATCTAAGTCTAAGACTAGATCTGACCAGTCTAAGACTAGATCTGACCAATCTGAGTCTGAGACTAGATCCGACCAATCTAAATCTAAGAGTAGATCTGACCAATCTAAGTCTGAGACTAGATCTGACCAATCTAAGTCTGAGACTAGATCTGACCAATCTAAGTCTAAGACTAGATCTGACCAATCTAAGTCTATGAGCATGAACTGATGCAGCCTACTGAGGTAGTGGCACCAGCCGCTAGCCTAGATCTGACCAATCTCAGTCTAAGACTAGATCTGACCAATCTAAGTCTATGAGCACGAACTGATGCAGCCTACTGAGGTAGTGGCACCAGCCGCTAGCCTAGATCTGATCAATCTCAGTCTAAGACTAGATCCGACCAATCTAAGTCTAAGAGTAAATCTGACCAATCTAAGTCTAAGAGCATGGACTGATGTAGCCTACTGAGGTAGTGGCACCAGCCGCTAGACTTGATCTGACCAATCTAAGTCTAAGACTAGATCTGACCAGTCTAAGACTAGATCTGACCAATCTGAGTCTGAGACTAGATCTGACCAATCTAAGTCTAAGACTAGATCTGATCAATCTAAGTCTATGAGCATGAACTGATGCAGCCTATTGAGGTAGTGGCACCAGCCGCTAGCCTAAATCTGACCAATCTCAGTCTAAGACTAGATCCGACCAATCTAAATCTAAGAGTAGATCTGACCAATCTAAGTCTGAGACTAGATCTGACCAATCTAAGTCTAAGACTAGATCTGACCAATCTAAGTCTATGAGCATGAACTGATGCAGCCTACTGAGGTAGTGGCACCAGCCGTTAGCCTAGATCTGACCAATCTCAGTCTAAGACTAGATCTGACCAATCTAAGTCTATGAGCACGAACTGATGCAGCCTACTGAGGTAGTGGCACCAGCCGCTAGCCTAGATCTGATCAATCTCAGTCTAAGACTAGATCCGACCAATCTAAGTCTAAGAGTAGATCTGACCAATCTAAGTCTAAGAGCATGGACTGATGTAGCCTACTGAGGTAGTGGCACCAGCCGCTAGACTTGATCTGACCAATCTAAGTCTAAGACTAGATCTGACCAGTCTAAGACTAGATCTGACCAATCTGAGTCTGAGACTAGATCTGACCAATCTAAGTCTAAGACTAGATCTGATCAATCTAAGTCTATGAGCATGAACTGATGCAGCCTATTGAGGTAGTGGCACCAGCCGCTAGCCTAAATCTGACCAATCTCAGTCTAAGACTAGATCCGACCAATCTAAATCTAAGAGTAGATCTGACCAATCTAAGTCTGAGACTAGATCTGACCAATCTAAGTCTAAGACTAGATCTGACCAATCTAAGTCTATGAGCATGAACTGATGCAGCCTACTGAGGTAGTGGCACCAGCCGCTAGCCTAGATCTGATCAATCTCAGTCTAAGACTAGATCCGACCAATCTAAGTCTAAGACTAGATCTGACCAATCTAAGTCTTTGAGCATGAACTGATGCAGCCTACTGAGGTAGTGGCACCAGCCGCTAGCCTAGATCTGATCAATCTCAGTCTAAGACTAAATCTGACCAGTCTAAGACTCGATCTGACCAATCTGAGTCTGAGACTAGATCTGACCAATCTAAGTCTAAAACTAGATTTGACCAATCTAAGTCTATGAGCATGAACTGATGAAGCCTACTCGGATGAAATGCGAAACATCCTCTAAGACAAACCTATTCTACATTTTCTACTCCACAATTTACCCCTAGTTGTAAACATTCCTACAACTTTCACATCTCCCAACCCATTTAAACTATTTCAAACACCAAAATTCCAGCACATTCTGTAATTTTCGTGGCAACATTGAAAGATAAATTAACAAGTTCCAAATGTATCGCATTTCTCAACCAATTTAAAGCAACATGTAAACATTAAAGACATTAAGAGTAACATTATATCATTACATTTCCCCAAATTCCATCTTTCCCATACCACAAATTCCCTTTGATTCAAAACTAGAGATGTCCGATAATATTGGTATTATCGGCCGATAAATGCTTAAAAATGTAATATCGGAAATTATCGGTATCGTTTTTTTTATTATCGGTATCAGGGTTTTTAATTTTTTTTACATTTTTTAAAAAATTAAATCAACATTAAAAACACAAGATACACTTACAATTAGTACACTAACCCAAAAAACCTCCCTCCCCCATTCACACTCATTCACACAAAAGGGTTGTTTCTTTCTGTTATTAATATTCTGGTTCCTACATTATATATCAATATATATCAATACAGTCTGCAAGGGATACAGTTCGTAAGCACACATGATTGATCGTGCGTCCACTAATAGTACTACCCTTTAACGGTTAATTTTACTCATTTTCATTAATTACTAGTTTCTATGTAACTGTTTTTATATTGTTTTACTTTCTTTTTAATTCAAGAAAATGTTTTTAAATTATTTATCTTATTTTATTTTATTATTTTTTAAAAAAAGGACCTTATCTTCACCATACCTGGTTGTCCAAATTAGGCATAATAATGTGTTAATTCCACGACTCTATATATATATATATCGGTATCGGTTGATATCGGTATCGGTAATTAAGAGTTGGACAATATCGGAATATCGGATATCGGCAAAAAGCCATTATCGGACATCGCTATTCAAAACATTTGTTCCACATTCCTCGACTGATGCAAATCATTCCAGCATCAAAACAATTCTAAACCATTTCATGTTATTGAGATGCATTTTAATAGTATTTAATAGTATTTTTCAGTGTACATCCTGCCCATTCAACACATTAAAAAAAAACATAATATATCATATCATCTTTATGTGGATGATACGCAAATCTATGTCCCTTTAAAAAAAGAAAAGTGACACAAGTTTAAAATCACTTTTAAAATTGTCTTGAGGACATAAAAGCATGGTTGTCGGTAAACTTTCTAAACTTGAATGAGAACAAGACGGAAAATATTGTATTTGACTCAAACGTAAAACAGAATGCTCCCCCCCAAGTGACGTGGACCCCCCGATGCCTTGTTTGAAACCGACAGTCACAAATCTTGGTTTTAAGTTTGACAATGATTTTAAATTGGAGCAGCAGGTTAACACCGTTGTACGACGTGGTTTTTATCATCTAAGACTTTTAGCAAAAATGAAATCGGTCCCTCTACGTTGGAATGAACCAGGCCTCAATCGCTCGATTACAGTTAGTCCAAAATGCTGCTGCACTAAAAAACATGAACACATTACCCCCATTATAGCATCCCTTCACTGGCTCCCAGTTCATTTTAGAATTCATTTTAAAATATTTTTGTTTGTTTTTAAATCTCTTAACGGATTAGCGCCACCATATATGTCAGACCTTTGAAAAATGTACAACCCCACAAGGTCTCTGAGGTCTGCTGATCAGTTTCTTCTTGTCGTCCCAAAAACCCGTTTAAAATCCAGAAATGATTGTGCATTTTCCGCTGCGGCTCCAAAACTTTGGAACAATATCCCTCTTGCTATTCGGACGGCTCCCTCTTTAATGACTTTTAAATTACGTCTTAAAACATATTTTTACTCTTTGGCTTTTAAACCAGCGTGAGAGTGATTTTAGTCTATTTAATTTTGTCTGATGTATTTACTCTTTTATAGTTAAATGTTTTATATTACTGACTCTTGTAGTATGTTTGTCTTAACTTATGTGCATCACTTTGTGAAACTTATAGTGTTTTTTTTTAAATGTGCTATATAAATAAAGTGGATTGGATTGGTATTCATATTACCCAGATGACCAATCACCTAAGCTACTGCGAAGCTAAGCAATACAATTTCTGCTTACTGGCTTTCCTGCAAGCAGCCCCTTGTAGCGCTCCCATTCCCAAACTAATAGTCATCACTACCGACTTCTTATCATCAGTGAGATAAACAGGGACAGAAGAGAACCTGAAGATTGAGATAATTTCACAGAAAAAAACATGAGTGGGAAACGTCTGGAGTAATGGGATGTTTGCTGACAAAGTGTGTCTTATCAGAGACTGAGTCCAGGTGGCTTACAAACACCTCGCCTGCATTTTCTTCCCCTCGCTCTGTTGTCTTTCTTCAATCTTACCTCAATCCTTTCTTCAACTTCCAGACCCCATTTTTTTTTTTTTCCATTCAACATCAACCCAGCATGCACATTTTTAGTATGACTCACATGTTATAAATTGTGCACCACCTTTGACTGTGGATGCAGCTTCATCCAAAAGGCTGTACTTCCCCGAACATGAGCTGCATTACATCATGAGCGCAGCGCTGTAGCCATCACGGAGCGCCGCAGGAAAAAAAAAAAAAGAAAGTGTGCTGCTGAACCAGAGATGCTCGTGTTGTACCAGGGTATTATGACAGACCAAGTCAAAAATGGAATTGGATTTGACAGGTTTTTACTGAATAATGCACCTAGAATTTACATGGATGAAGGATTGTGGATTTACAATTTGAACATCAAAGACCTTGTGAACATTGGGCCTGTATTTACATTTTTTTTAGGCATCTTTACTGCTTACTGGGGTTAAGATTTCTTCCCTCATTGTGTATTTACCTCCTCCACATCATTTACAATCAAACTAACAACACAAAACAAAAAAAAACTAACAGAAACACACAAATATCCGATAAAACATCGTTTTTCTTTGTCACGCAGACAAAATCTTTGCGAACAAACCCGCACTGTTTTGTGTCAAAGCATTGTCTTCTGGGAGCTGTGATTAAGTCCGTTAGATTACCATACTTTACTTCCGTAAACCATTTAAATGATTTTCTATCACGCAAATGGTCCAAGACTTATGGTAGTTTAAAAATAGCATCCTGTCCCCAGTGACAGCTCTGGTGTTGAAGGGCCTTAATAAAATAATTTGGAAAAATTTAATGGACTGTCTATGACCCGCGGGCGGTAGTTTGCCCACGCCTGGTCTATTTAATGGCGTTCTCAAAAATAACATGTGAAAAAGAAAACAATGTTGTCACCCTTCCCACGCTTGGATCATTTTAATTATTGTCAGTACCAGGGCTTGGATTTAACCACGACAACCGCGGCAAGTGACCGCCCTCGTCACTTGCCGTAGTGCCCTAAAAAATTGACCAGCATCGGCGGCAAGAACATGCCGTGACCGCCCTTGACTTTTTACTTGTTAATGGACTAGGGATGTGACAGTAAACGATATGATGATAATTTGCGATAAAATTCCAGACGGTTAGTAATACCGTTAAATTTTTTAATTACCCAAAAACCGTCATTTATTAATTCATTTTAGGCAACACAAAGTCAGGCGCATGCGCACTAGCGTCGTTTGGCTTGAAAATCATGGCGGATAAACTACATGGACTTTGCCCCGGAGATTTCCCCTCGGAGTAAACGGAGCCAAGCGCTTGGTTTGACCTCATTTTTCCCTCGCTGCATTTAAGAGCGCACTGCTGTGTTTAGATGGAGACAGGTGTGGACAATATCAGAGACAGACGCACTTGTCCCCACACTAAAAGTATACAGCGAAGGAGAAAAACTATTTGATGTTGCTTTAATTTTCACAATAGTCCATCAGCTGCTGTGTTAGAGTTAATGAGGTGAGGAAACATGCAGCAGGTGATGTGTCGTTAACCTTGTCACAACTTGTTTATAAAGTCTTTAGTTTGTTTACTGGGATGTTCACTCGTCCTTTATTTAACTACAAACTGTATCAGTGTTCAAATAACATCGGTAAAAGCTAAAATGTTTCGTCATCTCATCAAACTGAACGCAGGCTGTGATGATTGTGTGTTCGATGTGAGAGGTGTCACTCCTGTTTTGTTGTTGTTGGCCAAACTGTTGTACTGAACCACTAGGAAGGCGTTGGAGAAGAACAACGCTTGTTTTTTAGACTTCATCTTCATTAGCCAAACTGCTTTGTGTTTTATTTTGATATCAACAAGTTTTTTTTATATTACTTGTGTGTTTTTCATGTCACAAAGGTATTATTTCAAAAACCATCCATGTGACACAGTATTTTGTTAATGTCTTATAGTGTGTAGTTAATTCCTATACGACATATTTCTGCTCAAACTCTTAATGGATCTGTTCAGATACAGCATCTACATGTACATATAAATGTACATAACTTAAAAAAACCCAACGACACCTCCCTCCATCAAAATGTAAAAATAGGGAGAAAAGCATCATGTAATGACAAAAAGCTGACAAGTTGATATTATTAAAGAATAAAAAAAACTAATATTTGTCTTTAGATATATGGATAACGTTTATAAATAGCCTTTTTATTAGACATTACAAATGACATGATGGTGTTACATCCTCACCCCAACACCGCTTTACCTAACAATTCAGTAATTATAATTTCAATATTGATAGCAATAATCTTAATTATTACTTTTGCCACAATTGGCAGCCCTAGATTTCTATTTTTATCTGTATGGACAAAACGTGCAGTTACGTCTTATGGCCATCAAGTGCCATCTTTCAAAATTCTTATATAAATATGTATGTATATACATATATATGAATATATATGTATGCATGCTTTGGAATCCCTGCCTCGAAAGAAAATAATGTTTGCCTTGGTGCCCTTCTAACTTTCCTTGGTGCCCTAAAATATGAGCCCTCCTTTAAGGCAACACTTGCCTTGACCTTAAAAAGTAAAACATTTGAGGCCTGCAGTACAAACAGTATACCAGTGTTAATTTTGACAGAAGTTGTATTTTAGAAAATGTGTTTTAGTGTTAGTATAAATTTAGTTAAGGTATCTAAGTGGATTTCAATGAAATTAGACAACATTTCACTGCGCCTCGAATAAATAAATAGAAATACTGCAACCACTTCATCTTTTTGCTGCGCTTGTGTTGTGTAGATGTCACGATGACTCGCCTGCTATTGGCATTGTATAATGTAGATAATGAAAGATGTGAAACATGTTAAATCCATACATTTTGGTTTTCTGTGGGAGAAATCCATCTTCCTCAGCTCACATAGAAGAGCATTTGATTGGCTCTGCTGAGTAAGTAACTCCCGACCCCTCTTTCATATGCAAGCCGTTAACGAGCTGGGATTGGATATATTCCAAACCTGTCCCACCCACGTACAAGACACAATTAAATTGGACTGGATATTGTTTTTGTCAACATTTGTGTTTCGTGTCTTTGTTTTGATTAGCTATCGTCGTATTTTGTAAGCGTTTTAGTCAACGTGTCTTTGTTTTGATTAGTTATCGTCGTATTTTTGTATTTTGGGAAAATATGTTGTTGACGATACAGACACAAATTATTAGTCAAATAACATTAACCCTCACAGTGAAAATAATTATATGTTCAAAAGTAACTTTCCTTTATTTGAATCCAATAAACAAATACAATCGATGTTTAACATATCAAAGCCTAGAGTTTTATTATAAAGGGTAGCTTTTTGTTAGTCATGGTAATACCATTATTTTGTAACAGATGGACTTTTCCAACACATGAGGTCATGCACTCAAGCAGACAAAGAACCTGATATCTTTAGTCAACCTCTTTTTAGTCTTATCTAGCTTCACTGGGGAATGAAGACGGACGAGGCGACAGCAAAATGAACCACAAGCACCTGGTGTAGGGGAGTGATGCTTCTTTGCACGTTTGTGTGTTTCTTCTCAAAACCAACATCATCATTTCTATAAGGGATGGTCCAATGTAATTCTTAGTACCGCTATCTGTCTGATACGGGCCAAATCTACTTGACCGGATATCAGAAATAGAATATGACCCCTCCAATCCGATTTAATCGCCTCAGCTATCGCCTAGGTGCTGAATTTAACGTTGCACGGCACGCTATAAAAAGGCAGTCGCAACACATTGTAGCACAGTCGCTAGCTAACACGGATGCGTCAATTAGCCTGGTGTGGTTGTCATGTCAGCATTGTAGAGTTACTTTGTGTGCTACTTTAAAGGCCTACTGAAACCCACTACTACCGACCACGCAGTCTGATAGTTTATATATCAATGATGAAATCTTAACATTATAACACATGCCAAAACGGCCGGGTTAGAATAGTAAAGTGCAATTTTAAATTTCCCGCGAAATATCCTGCTGAAAACGTCTCGGTATGATGACGTTTGCGCGTGACGTCACGGATTGTAGCGGACATTTTGGGACAGCATTGTGGCCAGCTATTAAGTCGTCTGTTTTCATCGCAAAATTCCACAGTATTCTGGACATCTGTGTTGGTGAATCTTTTGCAATTTGTTTAATGAACAATGGAGATAGCAAAAAAGAAAGCTGTAGGTGGGAAGCGGTGTATTAGCGGCCGGCTGCTGCAACACAAACACGTAGCCGGTGTTTCATTGTTTACATTCCCGAACGATGACAGTCAAGCTTTACCATTGGCCTGGGACAAGCTTTACCATTGGCCTGGGACAACAGAGACTCTTACCAGGAGGACTTTGAGTTGGATACGCGCTACCGTGAGTAGCAGCTGCGGCTTCCAAACATTTGATCGCTTGCCCGTACGTGCGTGCCGCTATGTGCATGTCACGTACGTAACTTTGGGGAAATATATGTGCTGTATGAACTTTACAGAGGTGAACGGTACTTTGGGCTGTGGGATTGAGTGTGTTGTGCGGGTGTTTGGTTTGTATTGGTGGGTTGTATGGATGGGAGGGGGGAGGTGTTCGTTATGCGGATTCATTTGTGGCATATTTAAATATAAGCCTGGTTGTGTTGTGGCTAATAGAGTATATATATGTCTTGTGTTTATTTACTGTTTTAGTCATTCCCAGCTGAATATCTGGTCCCACCCGCCTCTCACAGCATCTTCCCTATCTGAATCGCTTCCACTGCCCTCTAATCCTTCACTCTCACTTTCCTCATCCACAAATCTTTCATCCTCGCTCAAATTAATGGGGTAATCGTCGCTTTCTCGGTCCGAATCGCTCACGCTGCTGGCGTCCATGATTGAAAACAATGTGCAGATGTGAGGAGCTCCACAACCTGTGACGTCACGCTACTTCCGGTACAGGCAAGGCTTTTTTTATCAGCGACCAAAAGTTGCGAACTTTATCGTCGATGTTCTCTACTAAATCCTTTCAGCAAAAATATGGCAATATCGGGAAATGATCAAGGATGACACATAGAATGGATCTGCTATCCCCGTTTAAATAAGAACATTTCATTTCAGTAGGCCTTTAATTAATCATTTGCAGCATTGTGGCCAACTCCATAATAAGGAAAGTAGCTATTAGCTGTCCTAAAAGTCGCTAGTTGTAGTCATCGCCCCATTTGCAGAATATATTGCTGTAGGATAGAGGAATACGTTGAATAACGTTAATTCTTAGTTTGCTTTCTTTAAATTGTATACATTTTGTTCTGCATTGTTAGATGTTAGAGTATCAAATCTAATCAAAAGACTGAAAGGTTGTGACAATCACAAATTAACCAAATCTATTGACTGGCTCATTAACATGAACAATTGCTGGTGCTACTCATGGAGGATATTAACTGCAGAGAAATACGTGCTTTCATGTCTCTAAAACAGTGGTTCTTAACCTTGTTGGAGGTACCGAACCCCACCAGTGTCATATGCGCATTCACCGAACCCTTCTTTAGTGCAAAATAAAATGTTTTGGTTTTTTTCAAATTCAAGACAAAGTTATATGTTTTTGGTAACACTTTAGTATGGGGAATATATTCTAAGTAACAAAGACTTAGTTTAGAGTTTTTTGGACACTAGGGGAACATATTCTAAGTAACAAAGACTTAATTTAGAGTTATTTGGTTAGGGTTAGGGCCAGTGTTAGAGGGTTAGGGTTATAATAAGGCCATTAATAAGTACCTAAAAATTACTAGGTAAGAGCCAATATGTTACTAATTTGCATGTTAACAAGCAACTAATTAATGGTGAATATGTTCCCCATACTAAAGTGTTACCATGTTTTTTTACTGGTGCACAAAGTGAACGGTGCATGAACATCACCTTGTTCAAACAACAAAACCAACACAGTGCATAAACTCACAACAAATTACACACTTGCAAATCAGTGTGACTTCTGCTGTTGCCGTATCCGTAATACGCCGATAGGGAGAAGTTTTTATTTACACGATGAGTCTGGTGTGTCTTGACCTCCGCCGAACCCCTGAGCCCGACTCACCGAACCCCTAGGGTTCAATCGAACCCAGGTTAATAACCACTGCTCTAAAACGTTCGGAAAAAGTTGCTCAAAAAAATTCTAAGAGGTGTTGTGTAGTAGCCAAATTTAGCAAGAGAGTTGACAACATGTTGACATGGCAAGGAGTATGCCGAGTTTACACAGTTACTCGCGCTAAGAAGAAAGTAGAGCCGTGATAACAGTCAGTTGAATTAATTGGAAGATCCAGCAACCTCGAATGCCCTCCTGCTGCTGGGCATTGAATTACTTTCATCTCTCTCAAAAACAATCATGTTGAAGTGACTAAATCTATATTATACTTGTGAGCCCCCTGAGCAGGCAGGTATCATCTGGACATTTTTTTTTCAAACCGTAAAGAAAAACAACGCTTTGTTTAGTTGTGTCCAGGTGTGGAAAAGTCTTAGTTGGTGAACAATGTGATGAAAACAACAAAAAACACCTCTTACAAAATCCTTCAAGCACACTTAACCCTTTGTCCTCTGTTGGTAACCCCCTCCTTTGCTCTTTTACCCATCCATCCCCCCACCTTCTATTTCTTTTGTGTGGGGGGTGTCGGGGCCAAGGCAAGGTCGCCATCCCAACAGGCCCTGGGGTCATGTTCCAGGTTTGGGTTGGTGATTTCTCACCTTAAATGTATTGTCTTAGTGCTGATGTTTGGGTTTAGAGTTTCTACCTACTATTATATTGCCCCTCTGGCCGTATCTTATTGACATGGAATGTATTTCTATTGCTTTCAGTCCTGGAAGTTTGTTTATATAACTGGAGGAGTGATCACAATATGCTGCAATAATGGGTCTCTGTGTTTGTTAGTCCAAGAGACTTGAACATCAGAAGACGGTTTCCAGGCTGTCGCTTGTCTTTGTTTGACCTTTTACTTGTTGAACACATTTCTAGGATGATTTGATTGCACCAGAAGATACACAGACAACATTTATAAATTACAAAACCCAAATTGGCACGTTGTGTAAATCGTAAATAAAAACAGAATACAATGATTTGCAAATCCTTTTCAACCTCTATTTAATTGAATAGACTGCAAACACAAGATACTTAACGTTCGAAATGGAAAACTTTATTTTTTGCAAATGTTAGCTCATTGGGAATTTGATGCCTGCTACATGTTTCAAAAAAGCTGGCACTAGTGGCAAAAAAGACTGAGAAAGTTGAGGAATGCTCATCAAACACTTATTTGAAACATCCCACAGGTGAACAGGCTAATTGGGAACAGGTGGGTGCCATGATTGGGTATAAAAGCAGCTTCCATGAAATGCTCAGTCATTCACAAACAAGGATGGGGCGAGGGTCACCACTTTGTGAAGACATACGTGAGCAAATTGTTTAAGAACAACATTTCTCAATGAGGTATTGCAAGGAATGTATGGATTTCACCATCTATTGTCCGTAATATCATCAAAAGGTCACTGCAAGTAAGCAGCACGGCTGAAAACCAACATTGAATGCCCGTGACCTTCGATCCCTCAGGTGGTACTGCATCAAAAACCAACATCACTGTGTAAAGGATATCACCACATGGGCTCAGGGACACTTCAGAAAACCACTGTCAGTAACTACAGTTCATCGCTACATCTGTAAGTGCAAGTTAAAACTCTAATATGCAAAGCGAAAGCCATTTATCAACAACACCCAGAAACGCCGCTGGCTTTGCTGGGCCCGACTTCATCTAAGATGGACTGATGCAGAGTGGAAAAGTGTTCTGTGGTCGGACGAGTCCACATTTCAAATTGTATTTTCAATTGAATATAAGTTGAAAAGGATTTGCAAATCATTGTATTCTGTTTTTATTTACGAATTACACAACATGCCAACTTCACTGGTTATGGGTTTTGTAATATCTTGCTGTTTTTTTTGTGGTTATTCAATAGTGGTTTGGTAATATAAACGTATTGATGTTGATTTGTGGTGGTGTACGAGGGATGTACCATATTAAAATTGATATCACTGTTATTTTGACCAAAATTATCACGCTTATCATTATTATCACGGTATTGAATGTGCTCAAAGAGTATTTATACATACACAAACTGAAAGATTTATGTTGGCAGTGGAAACATGAATTATTGTTTTTAAATATGTTTATCTTTGTCTGTTTTAATTAGTTATGGTTTTAGAGTGTTTAATATTAAAGGCAAAACGGGTGTTGTTTGAAATGGGGAAATATTTTCAAGTTAGCGATTAAGCTAGCTAGCAATTAGCTCCTCAGCTCTTTCTTCAGGAAATGAGCAATATTACCGTGAGTTTTTCAAAGTGGTAATCATTCATGGTTTTATAATGGTTGAATTATTATTATATTGGTAATCATTACATCTGTACCTTATACCTTAAGGCAGGGGTGTCAAACTTAAACATAGAGTGGGCCAAAATTTAAAACTGAACAAAGGTTGAACAAATTAACCTTTTTAATATGGACCCAAACAAGTTTTGCATTGAATATTGAACAAGCAAGGCGTATATAACTTTATAGTGACATGCAAAATCGAGTTTCAAATAATAATAATAATAAAAAAATATCAATGGCACATCAAATACAATTTAAATGAAAATGTAATGCCTCTTTTCTATTTGCAGCCTTCTGAGATAAATATCAACATTAACTTTTTCCACAGGCTAATAAATTTGAAAATAAAATAACAATGAATAAACCAACCATTCTGGACTTTAAACTGCTCAGTTTGCAACACACTGATCTAATATGATGTGCCCAAGCCAGATACTTGCCATCTTTTCTTGGATGCTAGTTCATTAATGCCGGGGCTCAGGCTTTGAGCTGAGGCAACCTTCATTATCGAACGAAGGTGTTCATCAGTCATTATATCTCGTGGTGCACCCGGACCACAGTCCTGGAGACGTGCCTTAAAGGCACTGCTTTAACGTCCTCTACGAGCTGTCGTCACGTCCGCTTTTCATCCATTCTACGTGCCGGCCCAGTCACAATATATGTGCGGCTTCTGTACGCACACACACGTGAATGCAACGCACACTTGATCAACAGCGATACACGTTACACTGAGGGTGGACGTATAAACAACTTTAACACTGTTAGAAATATACGCCACACTGTGAATCCACACCAAACAAGAATGACAAACACATTTCGGGAGAATATCCGCACCGTGACACAACATAAACACAACAGAACAAATACCCAGAACCCTTTGCAGTACTAACTCTTCCGGGGCGCTACAAAATACACGCCCGCTACCACCAAACCCCCTTCCCCTCCCACATACACACACACACACAGACCTTGTAGCGTCCCGGAAGAGTTAGTGCTGCAAATGATTCTGGGTATTTGTTCTGTTGTGTTTATGTTGTGTTACAGTGCGGATGTTGTCCCGAAATGTGTTTGTCATTCTTGTTTGGTGTGGGTTCACAGTGTGGCGCACATTTCTAACAGTGTTAAAGTTGTTTATACGTCCACCCTCAGTGTAACCTGTAACGCTGTTGATCAAGTATGCATGTATTCACTTTTGTGTGCGTACAGAAGCTGCACATATTATGTGACTGGGCCAGCACTTGTTGGACTGGATGAAAAGCGGACGTGACGATTTTCAGGAGGGGCACTGAAATTTGGTAGTCTCCCGGGAGGGTTGGCAAGTATGAGAATTAGCGGTAAATGGTAAATGGGTCGTACTTGTATAGCGCTTTTCTACCTTTTTTTTTAAGGAACTCAAAGCGCTTTGACACTATTTTCCACATTCACCCATTCACACACACACATTCACAAACTGATGGCGGGAGCTGCCATGCAAGGCACTAACCAGTCCCATCAGGAGCAAGGGTGAAGTGTCTTGCTCAAGGACACAACGGACGTGACTAGGACGGTAGAAGGTGGGGATTGAACCAGTAACCCTCAGATTGCTGGCACGGCCACTCTCCCAACCTCGCCACGACGTCCCCGCGGTGAATGCGGTGTAACCGCGGCACGGCCGCCGTATATAATTGGCGTGTCAGCTCTAGTGTTAATTTGATATCGCCTCAAAGGCCAAGTGAAAGTACACGGCGGGCCAAATTTGGCCTGCGGGCCAGAGTTTGACACCCATGCCTTAAGGCAAGGCCACATCACATTAGGCTGACATCCATATTGCAAGCCTTCTACCTTTGCACAGTTTTATACAATATATACACAAGAAGAAAACAACATTACAAATGTATTGTGGAAAATATACGGTAAATTATTTATTGTGCTGACGTTTTTTGAAGAGTGTAAATGGGTCACAGTGGTGTGCGCGTGTTTCATTGAGCCACGGCTCCCACACGGCTGCAGCTGTCTTAGGTGTACTCCTAAATGTTAAAACCAGGGTCATAAACCCCCTTTTTCCGCCTCACACCTGGCTTATTGCCAGTGACTCAACTTTAAAAAAAAAAAAAAAAAACAACAACACGCTGATAAAAATCTATTGTTTTGATCGAAAGACAAAAACGAGATCGGAACTTGATACATTTGCTTGACTGGATAAAAACATTATTTTCTGTTCATTTAGTAATTTGCACTCGTGTGGTTTCACAAGTGCGAAGATAATGTTGGTGACTCTGCTCAGCGTGCAAACAGAATGAGCACTGAACATTAACTCCTTGATGTTTCTGTGTACAAGGCAATGAATGAAATGATCCCTTTTGAGTAGGGCTGCGTAATTAATCGAAACATAATCAAAACATCATTTAGACCTCCAAACCAACATAAAACTGCTATACCTGTTGTTTGAAAATGTTCTACTAATGAACTATCTTTTTTAATATACACTAATGGTTAGGGCCACACAATTTTCAGAAAAAAAACTACCGTATTTTCCGGACCATAGGGCGCACCGGATTATAAGGCGCACTGCCGATGAATGGTCTATTTTTTATCTTTTTCATATATAAGGCGCATTAAAGGAGTCATATTATTTAGATTTTTTTCTAAATGTAAAACACTTCCTTGTGGTCTACATAACATGTAATGATAAATAAATAAATAAATGGGTTATACTTGTATAGCGCTTTTCTACCTTCAAGGTACTCAAAGCGTTTTGACAGTATTTCCACATTCACCCATTAACACACTGATGGCGGGAGCTGCCATGCAAGGCGCTAACCAGCAGCCATCAGGAGCAAGGGTGAGTGGTTCTTTGGTCAAAATGTTGCATAGATTATGTTTTACAGATCATCTTCAAGCCGCTTTCTGACCGTCTCTTCATGATGCGCCGCTTTGTGGGCGGTCTTATTTACGTGGCTCACCTTCGACAGCGTCTTCTCCCCGTCATCTTTGTTGTAGCGGTGTAGCGTGCAAGGACGGGAGTGGAAGAAGTGTCAAAAGATGGAGCTAACTGTTTTAATGACATTCAGACTTTACTTCAATCAATAACGGAGCAGCATCTCCTCATCCGGAAACAACAACAATGTGTCCCGTGAAAAACCGTCGGACCGGAACTCTCTAATAACTAAAGTTCCTTGGGTGAATAATGTAAACTCACTACACCGGTATGTTTTAGCGCTTTCATGGCGAGTTTACTGACAGATATAAGTAAGAACTTGACACTATTTTATATTAGAAATGGCAACAGCGGAGGATGAATGTCCCATAACAAGAAGATAGAGAAAAAAAAGCTTATCGACTACGGTGTCAGCACGGACTACAAAGTCGGACACGCGCAATTTTTCAGGATTTATGCAGATCCCAAATACAGATCAGCAGGTACCAGAAGGTAAAAAAAGTTGCTTTTGCATAATATTGCGAAACAAAACCCCCAGATAATGTCTTACGTTATACACACACCATAATAATACTCGTATGTTTAATGCGCCGACAATCCATCAAGCGGTGCGGCTTCATAGCTTACCAAAGTCATACTAAAACATCTTGATAGATTTTTGAGCGCCGTGTGTAATGTTCTATAATCTCAATGGAACATTTAAAGTTTCGGTGTTGTTTACTGGCAAATCTCTTATGTATGACTGCCATCTACGGGTCACACTTATCATTACACCATGTACCAAATAAAATTGCTTGGAGGTCGGTAAGCACAACCAGAATTATGCCGTACATTAGGCGCACCGGGTTATAAGGCGCACTGTCGATTTTTGAGAAAATGAAAGGATTTTAAGTGCGCCTTATAGTCCAAAACGTATGGTATTTAGCTCACTAATTAAAACCTCAATGTCGATTTAGATGTCGATTAATCGTGCTGCCCTACTACTGGTTGTGTATATTCATGTCGCTATGCTGCCAGAAGAGCAGCACAAGGAGTGATGACATCACGTGACAACGTCTGCTACAGAGAAGTGTCATGGAGGAAAACATAAACGGTACAACGCGAGCAGCTTGTGCCAAACATGTATTTGGTCTCAGTTGAGCGGGCACACTTTGGCTTTAATAAGGATGGCGTCCACCAAAAAATTGTTACCTCCAAACTATGTGTGTGTGTGTCCAAAGGTAACACATCAAATGTTTTCCAACATTTAGAGCCCCGTCTTCTTACTGAATATGAACAAAGACAGCGACTTGGACTACTTACAAGCTCCTGACTACAAGTGCCACCATAAAGCAGATGTCCTTAAAGGGGGCATATTATAATGTTTTTCTACATTTAAACAGAAAATGTAGTGCTTTGGTCAAAAGTTTTTTTTTTTTTTTACATACCATCTTCAGAATGTGCCTTCTTTGACCGTGTCTCCACTCCATTAAGCCATGTTCTTGTTTTAAGCGCTTCCATATCAAGTCTTGTGACAGATATAAGTTAGAACTATGCGCTACTTATTATTACAAATGGCAACAGCGAAGGATTTTAGCATGCGTGTGCATGCATAAGCCAGTCTGCCCCACAACAAGGGGATAGAGAAAAAGTAGGAACTTTTAGACCGCAACTGAATACAAATTGCAGACTCGCACAAAAGCTCTTCAGAATACCTCTACCTTATATGGACCTATCGACTGATGTAACTAAGGCAACATAAGTCACTGTCAAGTCATAGACTATAAAAATGGGACCCATTACCTCCCTGCTTGGCACTCAGCATCAAGGGTTGGAATTGGGGGTTAAATCATCAAAATCATTCCCAAGCGTGGCCACCGCTGCCGCTCACTGCTCCCCTCACCTCCCAGGGGGTGGAACAAGGGGATGGGTCAAATGCAGAGGGTAATTTCACCACACCTAGTGTGTGTGTGACTATCAGTGGTACTTTAACTGTGATTTTAAGTCTCAAATTCCAAATGGCTCATTTGGAGCATGTTTTGAAGAGGGCAAGATTGTTTCATAAATATTTCTGCCATGCTTCCATGGTTTGATTTAAAATTTGGGGGACTTATGGGGATCCCAAATACACAAAACCAGGTAAGAAAACGTGGTTTGGCTTAATAGGGACTCTTTAATGAAATCATTTGCAAATGTGACACAATATGAAAAGGATTACGGAAAGAATAGTACAGTTATAGTTTTTTTTGTAAAGTGTAGCTTTTTTTTTATAAGGTTAAAGTTATCTACATTTTTACACACCAAATTTCCTTAAAACTAATACACGTTTTTTTTGTTTTTTTTCTCTTATTTGTTGCGTTTCAAAACATCTTTATTCAAAGTGATTTGTTTTCAATTCCATTGTTTTAATAAATAGCCCTTAATTGTTCATCCATGCATGTTCTTTTTAGTGATTTGTTTCAAAATTATATAAATGATTGTGCGTTAACCGTAATCAAATTTTAATGGGGCTTTTTGCAATAATTGCCCAGCCCTACTTTGGAGATCGAATGTTATGTCGATAAAACCCGGTCAACAATGTTTGTTGACGTCAACTTAAACGCACGTCTTACCAAAAGTGGTTTGAGAGAGCAGATTTATCAAATGCATGTCTATACCTGTCACAATTAGCCATTAAACTTTGTAAACAAAAAAAAAACTCATTTTACCAAACAACATTGCATTCCTGCAGTCAGTCACAGCTCTCTAGCGCCTGTCATGCATGAATCCACACAAAAGAGATTTCCAATAACAAAAAGATTTATAACAAATGCTATAATGTTATTGAAACATTGTGTGAAATCATACGCTTTTGTAACACAACCTTATCCTTATGTTGTGTGCGTATGTATTAGTGGGGCGTAGCTTACATGGACCGGATATCATGCTTGCAGGTTGTTCAAACGCCATCAACACGCTTTAGTCAGCCCTAACCGCTACAATCAGAACCCTTTAAGGCACATATATTACGTGTGGATTGTTGTTGAGTTTCATAATCAAATAGTAAATAATTGATTTCTAGTGAGGAAATAATTAATTTAATATGTGTAAATTTACAAGTGAAAAATTTAAAGAAAGCCAGTAGACCGTTTAGTACAGTGGTTCTCAAACCTTTTTCACCAAGTACCTGGCTCTCCAAGTACCACCAGAATTACCTAAGTATTCATAAAAAACAAGGCAGAGGTTTTATTTAATAAGTATATTTTTGGTCACTGTAATATTACACACAGTTTGAACAGTAACACTGTGTTTGAATAGAGACAAATAAAACACTGTACTTCAATCCACGCACCACGAGATTTAGCTCGTGTACCAGTTTGAGAATCAATGGTTTAGTAAACGAAGACCCGGTGTCACGGGAAGAGGAAACCTTTGCTCGATCCCATCCAAAAATGCAGAGATATGCCTTTGAATTTTCCATTGAATGGACATTCAGGGTTTTTCCTGCGTTTAAAATTGCGTGGCGGCCGCCTCCAGCTAATTTTGTGCCGCCCCCAGCCAGAACGATTGATGTCACTCAACACAGCATGGTGTGTTAATTGAGCGATTGATGTCCCTCTACGTAATTGAACTGCAGTTGCAGCATTGCGCCACTATAGAGGCGCTATATCGACAGCAGTGCACCGGAAAGACCTGAAGCAACTACCGAAGAAGAAACAGATCGAATCGTGTTTTTTCCCGCTACTTGGTGCATAACGTTGACCGCTGTAACAAGTAGATTTCTGCCATACGGAGGGATCACTGGACTCCTACAGAACACTCCAGACTGTGCTGTGAACATTTTGTCTGTGGTGAGTGAACACAGCTAGTAGTGTTAGCTTCGTTTCCAACCTTTTCTGACTAATTATAATAGATCGATTGATTGAATAATTTATTAGAAGTTTGCATAGGATCTGGTAGAGTTTCATGACGGTACAGATTGACTGGTACAAGGTCAACGAAAAGGAGTTATCCCAAGAAAGCATTACAAGCATGTCATGTTTATTTAAACAAAAAAGTTTCCTCCCTGTCAGAGTAACATTTATGTTTTTTAGCGTTGCAGATATGGCAGGCAACATCTGCCATTACTTCCAGGTGAAACAGAGCAGATAAATTACCGTAACAAGCTGTTAAAATGTAATAATTCATGGTGAGGACAACATGTGGAAATTTTTGTCCACAGAGCGCTTGTAAGGCTGTTTCAAAATCATTTATGAGTGTCTCAATCAGAAGTGGCCCCACCACAAAAGCTATGAGTCCATCATTCTCTAATGCAAACTCAAGGCCCGCGACATCATTTTACCTGGCCCGCAAACACCTGAAAATCATATGTGTCAACAGGGGCGTCACTAGCTTTTAAGGACAGGGGGGGCTTAGCCCCCAGGAGATGCACAGGATGCTAGCGAACGTAGCGCACGAGCACAAAACTTCACAAACGGCTAACAAATACTTAGAAATTAATCATTGTTATTATTATTATTTCAGTGGGTTTATTTTCAATGTGTGTTCAGTACAACAACAAACATGGGTTTGCACAGTGACATTTTGTTTACAGCATCAACAAGAAACAATGACTTGCATGATCCTTCAAGATACACTGAAACACAATGAAAGTCATGGCATTAGCCTCTATGTTATTCATTCACAACATAGAGGCTAATGCCACCACTTTAGCTCACAATACAATAATTGTTTGTTCCCAAATATTTTGAAGTTGCACAGATTACATTTTGGGCACATACTGTATGTGACTAAAATGGTTGTAAATTCAAGCCCTGGAAATATTACTTAATTACTTGAATTAAAGTAATATCTGGATCGGGATGATTTGGCTTGTATATAATATATTTTTTTATATATATATATATATATATATATATATATATATATATATATATATATATATATATGTATATTATGGCAAGCTATTAAGGAAATTAAATATATATGGAAGTCTGAATAGAAATGAGAAACTTTTATATATACTGTAAATAAGAAAGACTTAGAGTCCTGATCTGAAAAAGAGCCAAAGCTGTCAAAAAGCTGAGGGACCGTCTTCAAAGTGCAATGCTGAAACAAATAATGCAAACAATAAAATGTAACTTCCAGGGCTTGAGATTAACATAGTCCCGGCGTCCCGCGGACGGTAAAAAAAAATGCACGGCACGAAATTAAATGCTCCCCGGGACGATGGCTTTTAACCATTTTTTTTCTTTTTCTTTTAATGTATTTATTCATTTTACATTTTATATTAAATGTCTTGGTTTTTCCACCCTCTGAAAATCCTATGAAATGTTTAACAAGCCATCCTATAATAATACAACAGCTATTAATGTAACAATACAATAAAACAAATATATTTATTTATGTTTTTTTCATTATTTTAACAATAGGCTAATGTATATTACTTTATATAGATTATTTTATATAGATTCTACAAGAAACAAAAAACTTTAAAACTAAATTATTTACAATTGCAGACGCAAGGTTCTTGTTCTGCAGTGCTGTGTGCTAATGTGCTTCGTACACCTGCAGGCCGCAAGCAAGGTCGCATAGAAAATGCGGACTGGATTTTGAGTCATGTGGGCATTTTCTATATGAACAAGTGCAATGGATTGGATACCGACGCACTAAAAGGGCTCTCTACCTTACGCTCTGAAGTGAGGGGAAACTGAGTGAATAATGACAGGTTATATGATTATTTATTTAAATTCATATTCGGGCCACTTTAAAATGAATATGTCGGCATGTATTTGTAAAAAAAAATAAAAAAATGAACACCAAGTTATTTAGGGGGGCTTAAGAACATTTTAGGGGGGCTTGAACCCTCTAAAATAGGCCTAACAACACCAATGTGTGTCAATAAAGTAAAGGATTTGTTTTCATTTTGACAGAAACATATATGTACTGCTTGGAATTGCATGCCTTTTGAACTTTAATAGTATCCATTATTGCAACAAATATTACAGTATATTATCATACTTTCCAAAAATGTTTTGTCTAAATAAAAATAAATACTTAAATATCTACTTGACTTATGATTTTACAGCAAACTACCCATCAAATGAATAAAAATGACAATACATTTTAAGGTGTTCTTTACAGCACCACCTCTGCCTCAATTTTAGCCAGGAAAAACCCTGATATTGTTCGAGAACAAGTTGTGATTCATGTGCAAGCCATCACCATGGATACAAATTAGTGGCCTAAATCACTACAAGGTCCCACTCATCGTTATCAATGTAGGAGTCAATGTGATTACTGCACATGTTGGTTATGTTGTCTACAGTGTGCATAATAGGGTATGTTTGATGTTACCATTTCAGTTTAGAAACATAAAGGGGTACTGAAAGGAGCGTTAAGAAGAGTGATGGGGCTGCACCATGATGTAGTTCAGTTGCATCTGTTACCACTTTTCCATTGTGGTTGTTCCAGAGTTAGTTTGGGGTAGGTTCCCGAGGTTACAGCAGTTTTTGTTTTCCATTATCACGGCGAGACACAGGGGTGCCGAGCTGGAGATGTTTTTTCTTGGATCTCACCTGACTCCAAAAGTTTGCCTGACTGAGGCCCCTTCTACACTAAGCCGGCTAAGGTTATCCAGGGTAAATCCCACCTAACCGTATCCTTGTCCACACACACACAATGGTCGTTTAAGACCCCTCCTCGTCCGCCGGCGCAACGCGACCTAGTACGCAGTCATAGTCACCTCCAGTGTTCTTAAATTAAATTGGACTTATCTGAACAATATCCAGTGTTGTGGTATTTCAATTAACTGGAATCCAGTGTGCTGTGGGGCCCTATTGTAGTGAATCACACCTGAGCCATCATAAATTAATCAAATCTTTAATGGACATGTGGAAGTAAACAATGGGATAAAGAACATTTTACATCAATCAATCTAGGGATCTAGATATCTGGTCAGGACACTCCTCACTCTTTTGCCTTCACCTTCATTGTCCATTCGTTTTTGTTGACTTTATATACTCTGGACCTACACTACTGTTCAAAAGTTTGGGGTCACCCAAACAATTTTGTGGAGTAGCCTTCATTTCTAAGAACAAGAATAGACTGTCGAGTTTCAGATGAAAGTTCTCTTTTTCTGGCCATTTTGAGCGTTTAATTGACCCCACAAATGTGATGCTCCAGAAACTCAATCTGCTCAAAGGAAGGTCAGTTTTGTAGCTTCTGTAACGAGCTAAACTGTTTTCAGATGTGTGAACATGATTGCACAAGGGTTTTCTAATCATCAATTAGCCTTCTGAGCCAATGAGCAAACACATTGTACCATTAGAACACTGGAGTGATAGTTGCTGGAAATGGGCCTCTATACACCTATGTAGATATTGCACCAAAAACCAGACATTTGCAGCTATAATAGTCATTTACCACATTAGCAATGTATAGAGTATATTTCTTTAAAGTTAAGACTAGTTTAAAGTTATCTTCATTGAAAAGTACAGTGCTTTTCCTTCAAAAATAAGGACATTTCAAGGTGACCCCAAACTTTTGAACGGTAGTGTAGACGTTGAGTCCGCGACATACAATAACTGATACAGTCTGCTTTGCCAGTCCAAAAACAATCGCTGTTTTCCGTAGTCTTCCCTCTGCGGCCAGGTAATACAAAGCACACACTAACTTTTTTTTTTATCACATCCACGGGAGCCCACATTCTCGTTGTCTTTCTTTCGACGTAGTAGAATCACAGCTGACCTGGACGTTGGAAAGTTCTCTTGCCGTCTGAGAAGTGTTGTATCCCAAATAGCTGCAATCACTTTCTCTTAAGGTATTCATGTGTGATTTCCACAAGTGTCTGTACAGACGGAAGGAGAAACACGGGCATGTCTGAATGACTCGCCTCCATATTTCCAGTGGTTAGCTCCCAGTTACGAAACCGCTTTATTATGAAGCTGGCTGTGACGCGTTCTTTCTGACGTCACTTCCTGTGTGGGGCGTGGTCTTTCTGACTTCACTTCCTCTCCGAACTCAGTTTGTAAACGATCGATGAGTCCATACAAAGCTAAGAGCTGGAGATTCAAGAAATACACGGCACACTTACCTGTGTAAAAAATTATCCAAGGAGGGAGACTTTAAATGCTGGTTTAGTGTGGCTGAAACGGGGCTTAGGCTAAATAATTATTTGTTTAAGGAGTTATCCGGCTTAGTGTAGACAGTGCCATTAGGGCTGAAATGATCGATCGAATAAAATATTTTATGAGATTACAAAAAAGCTCTGATTTGTATTCTGTTCCTTTGTTTACCGGTAATAGTTTGAGCCCAATTAAAAAAAAATTGTAAAATCTAAACCACCTGGAGTGCCCAAAACTTTAAATACGCGGACATGGTTTTCACGTGGCCGCTGCAATGGTGTGTGGGTGCTGTTTATTTTAATTTTTTTTATCAATGGACGCATGTTAAATGTGCAATTTCAATGTTGATCACATGCTTTTATTCGAGACAAAAAAGACGTTCATGGCAAGCAGAAAAATCATTGTTTAGTTCAACTATCATCCCTAAAATAGGCATTGAGGTTAATCAAACAAACTAAACCGGTACACCACTATAATACTAAAATAACCAATGGCTGCAGCAATAATTGCCATATATTTCCTGGTAAATTACTCAAATGTTCGAAAGTATTTTGCAGCGTCAACCACCATGTAGAAAGGATTAGGATCCTTCAAAATAAAAGCTTGAGCACTCAAACAAACTCATTGTAGCCTTACATTACACCAAATAGATACATTAAACTTCTGGGGTCTAAGGTCAGTTAGCTTTTACTTACTGTATTTTCCGCACTATAAGGCACACTTAAAATCCTTTATTTTTCTTCTCATAACTCGACAGTGCGCCTTATAACCCGGTGCGTCTAATGTAAGGAATACGTTTGGTTGAGCTTACCCACCTCGAAGCTATTTTATTTGTTACATGGTGTAATGATAAATGTGACCAGTAGATGGTAGTCAAACATAAGAGATACATGTAGGCTGCACTATGATGGCAATAAACAACAATATTATTTTGCAATATTATGCAAAAGCAACTTTTCTTACCTTCTGGTACCTGCTGATCTGTATTTGGGATTTGCATGAATCCTGAAAAATTGTGCGCGTCCGCCTTTGTAGTCCGTGCTGACAACGTAGTCGATAAGCTTATTAGTTTTCTCTTATTTTCTTGTTATGGGACATTCATCCTCCGCTGTTGCCATTTCTAATATAAAGTAGTGTAAAGTTCTTACTTATATCTGTCAGTAAACTCGCCATAAAGTGCTAAAACATACCGGTGTAGTGAGTTGACATTATTCACCCAAGGAACTTTAGTTATTAGAGAGTTCCTGTCGGACGGTTTTTCACGGGACACATTTCCAGTGTTGTTGTTGTTTCCGGATGAGGAGATGCTGCTCCGTTATTGATTGAAGTAAAGTCTGAATGTCATTAAAACAGTTAGCTCCATCTTTTGACACTTCTTCCACTCCCGTCCTTGCACGCTACACCGCTACAACAAAGATGACGGGGAGAAGACGCTGTCGAAGGTGAGCCAAGTAAATAAGACCGCATCCAGAAACGACTGTCAGAAAGCGGTTTAAAGATAATCTGTAAAACATAATTTATGGGGTGGTATAGTTCGGTTGGTAGAGTGGCCGTGCCAGCAACTTGAGGGTTCCAGGTTCGATCCCCGCTTCCGCCATCCTACTCACTGTCGTTGTGTCCTTGGGCAAGACACTTCACCTACCTGCTCCCAGTGCCACCCACACTGGTTTAAATGTAACTTAGATATTGGGTTTCACTATGTAAAAGCGCTTTGAGTCACTAGAGAAAAGCGCTATATAAATATAATTCACTTCACTTCAACATTTTGACCAAACCACCACCATTACATGTTATGTAGAGTAGACCACAAGGAAGTGTTTTACATTTAGAAAAATAAAATAAAAATATGACTCCTTTAATGCGCCCTATGAAAAAAGATCAAAAATAGGCCATCCATAGGCAGTGCGCCCTATGGTCCGGAAAACACGGTACTTATGCGTTTACCTTTTATAATCACCTTGAAAAGTCTTGCTTTTTGGCAGTACAACCTCACATGTGCGACAGTTATTATTGCTTTCAGTTTTAAGGCCATATATTAGCACATTGGGCTTAAAGGCCTACTGAAACTCACTACCACCGACCACGCAGTCTGATAGTTTATGTATCAATGATGACATCTTAACATTGCAACACATGCCAATACGGCCAGGTTAACTTATAAAGTGCAATTTTAAATTTCCCGGAAAATATCCGGCTGAAAACGTCTCGGTATGATGACGTTTGCGTGTGACGTCACGGATTGTGCGGAAGTATTGGGACACCACTGTGTCCCAATACAAACAGCGTCTGTTTTCATCGCAAAATTCCACAGTATTCTGGACATCTGTGTTGGTGAATCTTGTGCAATTGGTTTAATGAACAATGGAGACAGCAAAGAAGAAAGCTGTAGGTGGGATCGGTGTATTAGTGGCTGGCTGCAGCAACACAACCAGGAGGACTTTGAGTTGGATAGCAGACGCGCTATCCGACGCTAGCCGCCGACCGCACCGATGATCGGGTGAAGTCCTCCGTCGCGCCGTCGATCGCTGGAACGCAGGTGAGCACGGGTAGTGATGAGCAGATGAGAGCTGGCGTAGGGGGAGAGCTAATGTTTTTAGCATAGCTTTGTCGAGGTCCCATAGCTAAGTTAGCTTCAATGGCGTCGTTAGTAACAGCATTGCTAGGCTTCGCCAGGCTGGACAGCATTAACCGTGTTTGGTTCGGTGTCTCCTGATAGGAGAAGTAATAGTAGTATTGTTGATCTTCTGTCTTTTCTTCCAGTCAGGGGCATGTTTCTTCTGTTTCTATCCGCAGTTAAGCACGATGCTATCACGTTAGCTCCGAAGCTAAAGTGCTTCACCGATGTATTGTCGTGGAGATAAAAGTCACTGTGAATGTCCATTTCGCGTTCTCGACTCTCATTTTCAAGAGGATATAGTACCCGAGGTGGTTTAAAATACAAATCCGTGATCCACAATAGAAAAAGGAGAAAGTGTGGAATCCAACGAGCCCTTGTACCTAAGTTACGGTCAGAGCGAAAAAAGATACGTCCTGCACTGCACTCTAATCCTTCACTGTCACTTTCCTCATCCACAAATCTTTCATCCTCTCTCAA
This sequence comes from Entelurus aequoreus, assembly GCF_033978785.1. Lineage (NCBI taxonomy): Eukaryota > Metazoa > Chordata > Actinopteri > Syngnathiformes > Syngnathidae > Entelurus > Entelurus aequoreus. The sequence continues at coordinate 13,398,806 of NC_084752.1, forward strand.
ATTAATGGGGTAATCGTCGCTTTCTCGGTCCTAATCGCTCTCGCTGCTGGTGTAAACAATGTGCAGATGTGAGGAGCTCTTCAACCTGTGACGTCACGCTACTTCCGGTACAGGCAAGGCTTTTTTTATCAGCGACCAAAAGTTGCGAACTTTATCGTCGATGTTCTCTACTTAATCCTTTCAGCGAAAATATGGCAATATCGCAAAATGATGAAGTATGACACATAGAATGGATCTGCTATCCCCGTTTGAATAAGAAAATGTCATTTCAGTAGGCCTTTAATATGCCTCAAAAACCTAACCTTTTTTGTGAGTTTAAAGGCCTACTGAAATGAATTTTTTTTATTTAAACGGGGATAGCAGATCTATTCTATGTGTCATACTTGATCATTTCGCGATATTGCCATATTTTTGCTGAAAGGATTTAGTATAGAACAACGACGATAAAGATTGCAACTTTTGGTATCTGATAAAAAAAAGGCTTGCCCCTACCGGAAGTAGCGTGACGTAGTCAGTTGAACATATACGCAAAGTTCCCTATTGTTTACAATGATGGCCGCATGAAGTGAGAGAGATTCGGACCGAGAAAGCGACAATTTCCCCATTAATTTGAGCGAGGATGAAAGATTTGTGGATGAGTAAAGTGCAAGTGAAGGACTAGTGGGGAGTTGAAGCTATTCAGATAGGGAAGATGCTGTGAGAGCCGGGGGTGACCTGATATTCAGCTGGGAATGACTACAACAGTAAATAAACACAAGACATATATATACTCTATTAGCCACAACACAACCAGGCTTATATTTAATATGCCACAAATTAATCCTGCATAAAAACACCTACGTGTTTGTTATGCTAGCTCCTAGCTCCTCTGCTAGCTCCTAGCTCCATAGAACACGCCAATACAATTCAAACACCTGATCAACACACACAATCACTCAGCCCAAAAGACAGTTCACCTAACCCAATGTTCATAAAGCTTATATATTTTTAAAAAGTTACGTACGTGACGCGCACATACGGTCAAGCTATCAAATGTTTAGCAGCCAAGGCTGCATACTCACGGTACCTGATATTCAGCTGGGAATGACTACAACAGTAAATAAACACAAGACATATATTTACTCTATTAGCCACAACACAACCAGGCTTATATTTAATATGACACAAATTAATCCTGCATAAAAACACCTACGTCTTTGTTATGCTAACTCCTAGCTCCTATGCTAGCTCCTAGCTCCATAGAACACGCCAATACAATTCAAACACCTGATCAACACACACAATCACTCAGCCCAAAAGACCGTTCACCTAACCCAAGGTTCATAAAGCTTATATATTTTAAAAAAGTTACGTACATACGCAAAAAAAAGTTGCGCACATACGGTCAAGCGATCAAATGTTTAGAAGCCAAAGCTGCATACTCACGGTAGCACGTCTGCGTCTTTGTCATCCAAATCAAAGTAATCCTGGTAAGAGTCTGTGTTGTCCCAGTTCTCTACAGGCGTCTGTGTATCGAAGTCAAAAGTCCTCCTGGTTAGAGTCTCTGTTATCCGAGTTCTTCCATCTTGACTGCATCTTTCGGGAATGTAAACAAAGAAGCGCCGGCTGTGTACTGTTGTTGCTGACTTCGTTCGAAAAATACGTCCGTTTCGCACCGACAACTTTCTTCTTTGCTTGCTCAGCTTCTTTCTCCATAATGCAATGAACATGATTGCAACAGATTCACGAACACAGATGTCCAGAATACTGTGGAATTATGAAATGAAAACAGAGCTTTTTCGTATTGGCTTCAATGTGGAAGGCATACCCGTTTTCCCGGGCTACGTCACGCGCATACGTCATCCTCAGAGGCGTTTCGAACCAGAAGTTTAGCGGCAAATTTAAAATGTCACTTTATAAGTTAACCCGGCCGTATTGGCATGTGTTATAATGTTAAGATTTCATCATTGATATATAAACTATCAGACTGCGTGGTCGGTAGTAGTGGGTTTCAGTAGGCCTTTAATATAAATATTGATCATTTAAAATCCCTTGTATAAATTTAGCAAAATTAAATAGAGTAGAATACAATTACCCTGACACAATAATAATATGTATATGTTTTTATTTAATTGATTGGCTGGCAGTAATGCCAGAAATGAAAGCTGTAGAGCAAACTACGCCCCGGGAAACTCATTGCTTTTCATCCTGACATTGGACTGAATAAACATTAATTAATTGCTCGGCTCACGCTGATCTTTCCTTTGTTGTATCCTGATGAGAGTGGTAACCGCTGACACGATAAATGACGCCGCTCCACAAGAACACGGAAAGGGAAAGTGGCGTGGAGTCAAATTTGTCTGTGAACCGGCTCGACGGGGTCTCTGGACCAAGGTTTGCCATGGTGGAAACTGGGTATCAGTGAGAGGTTGTCATCATATTCTTGTAGAAACAAGACTTCTGCTTGTCCATTCATTCTCACCGACATTGGAAATGTGTTTGACCGTAACAAAGACGGAAAATTCCTTGGTGGATTTGGCTGCAGCGGTCATTGGGAGGTTGTTATCTTAGATGTTGGTTGAGTGACAAATGACAGTATTCCTTTTCTACTTGAGCAGCTGCTGCCCAACTGTCAAAGCAGTGCAACTCCGCTGCTCCTGTGCAGTTGATCCGCAGCCAAATTCAAAAGAATGTGCTGCTCTGGTAGGAAATTCAAGTGACGCACATTAAATGGTTACACAGTTTGACATTGACGGACTGTATAGTCGTAACACAGTATGTATTCTAAAATGTCAACTGCGTAAATGTAAGTATGCATTATATAGCACCTAGGGCAGGGGTCGGCAACCCAAAACGTTGAAAGAGCCATATTGGACCAAAAAACAAATCTGTCTGGAGCCGCAAAAAATGAAAAGCCGTATATAAGTGTTATAATGAATGCAACACATGACCTAAGTGTCTATATTAGCTATGATAGCCTACTATCAAAATGACTTTAAAAGTTTTATATAAGTGTTATAATGAAGGCAACACATGATGTAAGTGTCTATATTAACTATAGTAGCCTACTATCAAAATTACTTTAAAAGTCTTATATAAGTGTTATAATGAAGGCAACACATGATGTAAGTGTCTATATTAGCTATAATAGCCTACTATCAAAATGACTTTAAAAGTCTTATATAAGTGTTATAATGAAGGCAACACATGATGTAAGTGTCTATATTAGCTATAATAGCCTACTATCAAAATTACGTTAAAAGTCTTATATAAGTGTTATATAGAAAGCAACACATGATGTAAGTGTCTATATTAGCTATAATAGCCTACTATCAAAATGACTTTAAAAGTCTTAAATAAGGGTTATAATGAAGGCAACACATGATGTAAGTGTCTATATTAGCTATAATAGCCTACTATCAAAATGACTTTAAAAGTCTTATATTAGGGTTATAATAAAGGCAACACATGATCTAAGTGTCAATATTTGCTATAATAGCCTACTATCAAAATGACTTTAAAAGTCTTATATACGGGTTATAATGAAGGCAACACATGATGTAAGTGTCTATATTAGCTATAATAGCCTACTATCAAAATTACTTTAAAAGTCTTATATAAGTGTTATAATGAAGGCAACATATGACCTAAGTGTCTATATTAGCTATAATAGCCTACTATCAAAATGACTTTAAATGTCTTATATTAGGGTTATAATGAAGGCAACACATGATGTAAGTGTCTATAATAGCTATAATAGCCTACTATCAAAATGACTTTAAAAGTCTTATATAAGGGTTCCCGGGCGCGGCGCCGCTGCTGCCCACTGCTCCCCAAGGGGATGGGACAAATGCAGAGGACAAATTTCACCACATCTAGTGTGTGTGTGACAATCATTGGTACTTTAATCTTTAATAATGAAGGCAACACATGATGTAAGTGTCTATATTAACTATAGTAGCCTACTATCAAAATTACTTTAAAAGTCTTATATAAGTGTTATATAGAAAGCAACACATGATGTAAGTGTCAATATTAGCTATAATAGCCTACTATCAAAATGACTTTAAAAGTCTTATATTAGGGTTATAATGAAGGCAACACATGACTTAAGTGTCTATATTAGCTATAATAGCCTACTATCAAAATGACTTTAAAAGTCTTAAATAAGGGTTATAATGAAGGCAACACATGATGTAAGCGTCTATATTAGCTATAATAGCCTACTATCAAAATGACTTTAAAAGTCTTATATTAGGGTTATAATAAAGGCAACACATGATGTAAGTGTCTATATTAGCTATAATAGCCTACTATCAAAATGACTTAAAGTCTTATATAAGTGTTATAATGAAGGCAACACATGATGTAAGTGTCTATATTAGCTATAATAGCCTACTATCAAAATTACTTTAAAAGTCTTATATAAGTGTTATAATGAAGGCAACATATGACCTAAGTGTCTATATTAGCTATAATAGCCTACTATCAAAATGACTTTAAAGGTCTTATATTAGGGTTATAATGAAGGCAACACATGATGTAAGTGTCTATAATAGCTATAATAGCCTACTATCAAAATGACTTTAAAAGTCTTATATAAGGGTTCCCGGGCGCGGCGCCGCTGCTGCCCACTGCTCCCCAAGGGGATGGGACAAATGCAGAGGACAAATTTCACCACATCTAGTGTGTGTGTGACAATCATTGGTACTTTAATCTTTAATAATGAAGGCAACACATGATGTAAGTGTCTATATTAACTATAGTAGCCTACTATCAAAATTACTTTAAAAGTCTTATATAAGTGTTGTATAGAAAGCAACACATGATGTAAGTGTCAATATTAGCTATAATAGCCTACTATCAAAATGACTTTAAAAGTCTTATATAAGGGTTATAATGAAGGCAACACATGATGTAAGTGTCTATATCAGCTATAATAGCCTACTATCAAAATGACTTTAAAAGTCTTAAATAAGTGTTATAATGAAGGCAACATGTGATGTAAGTGTCTATGTTAGCTATGATAGCCTTCTATCAAAATGACTTTAAAAGTCTTATATTAGGGTTATAATGAAGGCAACACATGACTTAAGTGTCTATATTAGCTATAATAGCCTACTATCAAAATGACTTTAAAAGTCTTAAATAAGGGTTATAATGAAGGCAACACATGATGTAAGTGTCTATATTAGCTATAATAGCCTACTATCAAAATGACTTTAAAAGTCTTATATAAGGGTTATAATGAAGGCAACATATGACCTAAGTGTCTATATTAGCTATGATAGCCTATTATCAAAATGACTTTAAAAGTCTTATATAAGTGTTATAATGAAGGCAACATGTGATGTAAGTGTCTATGTTAGCCATGATAGCCTTCTATCAAAATGACTTTAAAAGTCTTATATTAGGGTTATAATGAAGGCAACACATGACTTAAGTGTCTGTATTAGCTATATTAGCCTACTATCAAAATGACTTTAAAATTCTTATATAAGTGTTATAATGAAGGCAACACATGATGTAAGTGTCTATATTAACTATAGTAGCCTACTATCAAAATTACTTTAAAAGTCTAATATAAGTGTTATATAGAAAGCAACACATGATGTAAATGTCAATATTAGCTATAATAGCCTACTATCAAAATGACTTTAAAAGTCTTATATAAGTGTTATAATGAAGGCAACACATGATGTAAGTGCCTATATTAGCTATAATAGCCTACTATCAAAATGACTTTAAAAGTCTTATATAAGTGTTATAATGAAGGCAACATGTGATGTAAGTGTCTATGTTGGCTATGATAGCCTTCTATCAAAATGACTTTAAAAGTCTTATATTAGGGTTATAATGAAGGCAACACATGATGTAAGTGTCTATATTAGCTATAATAGCCTACTATCAAAATGACTTTAAAAGTCTTATATAAGGGTTATAATGAAGGCAACACAAGATGTAAGTGTCTATATTAGCTATATTAGCCTACTATCAAAATGACTTTACAAGTCTTATATAAGTGTTATAATGAAGACAACAAATGATATAATTCAATCAATCAATCAATCAATGTTTACTTATATAGCCCTAAATCACGAGTGTCATCCTCGGCTCAGATCCCACATCAGGGCAAGAAAAAACTCAACCCAATGGGATAATAATGAGAAATCTTGGAGGGGAACGCAGATGTGGGGCCGCTAAAGAGCCACATGCGGCTCGAGAGCCGCGGGTTGTTGACCCCCGACCTCGGCGTATCAAAATGAACACATCAATCCAGATGAATTATAAGCATGGTTAAAAATGTAACATAATTAACTAAATTCAACTTAAAAACACAATTATCTGAATGGTGTGTTTTAGGCATTTGGAGCATTTTTCCCGTGCAGTTGCTTCTTTGATCATGCAACGTTTATGTAATTGCAGGGTTTTAGATTTGCAGCATTTTCCTACTGCTTTAAAGTTTTTGGTAATTGGAGCGTTTAGCCATGCCGACCAACATATATATTTCATTAACAAAAATAATAAACAGAGAAAACTGATTATTATTGTTCAGAAGGGATGTGAACAACTCACCATTCGATTCGATTAGATTCTGAAACTTGGATTGATCATTTGATTCAACATGATTCTGGATTCAAAACGATTCTGACAATATGTTATTTGGTGTAAAAAATTATAATAAGACATTTTTAAAACAGGTTACAGGTAACAAAAGTCTATTTGTGAGCGACTAAACGCAGAGAGGGCATATAAATGTATTTTTAAAAATAATTCTTACAATTATTTATAATTGAAAATTATAAATCGATTTAGAATGGGTATTTGTAAGAATCGCGATTCGGATGTGACTCGATTATTCTACTTGATATTTTGGAATAAATGACACAAAAAAAAGATTTCATGACATTATTAGTCCTAGAAAATAGAATGGAACTTAAACTGGGAAGTCTTAAAGTTAAAAAAAAAAAGGTAAATGTGTGAATGTGCAATACATACGTTTATGCAAAGCTCATAGCCATAAAATTAGCTTTGCCGGATTAGAGTCTGTGCTGTGTTTGTGGGTGACATTTGAAAAAAAAAAAAAAAAAACTGGATGACACAGTGAATGAGGAGTAAAAAAGAATACATAATTAAAATTCTTCATTGATGCTGGGGTGAGCTAAGGGTTAGCTAAGTGTCATCATCCCAATAAAATTCCCGAACAATAAACTTAACTGCCCTGTCCTCACACACACACACACACACACACACACACACACACACACACACACACGCACACACACACACACACACACACACACACACACACACACACACACACACACACACACACACACACACACACACACACACACACACGTCAGGCTGTGGACTTCCATGAGAAACGACAGCTCGGTCGGCGTTGCCATTTTAGCTGCTGACAACCCAATTGTGGTTTCTGTCTGGTCTAATGGAAATATACATGTAATTATGAGCAATATGCACAGTTATTTATAAAACAAAGTTGTCAGAGTGCATTTTTGCATTTTTGATATCTGATCTTCAGCCTCCCAACATACCACTTACTATATTTGTACGTATCAGAAAACAAAAAACAATCACAAAGCAGGTCGACTTAAGTACACAGTACAATGACAAACGGAAGAAACAAGAAATAAAGATTTTCCTCGGTTTTTGTACGACTTACTTTTTCTTAACCTCTTAAAGCCCAAGCTGTTTGTTTACATGTTTTTTTTAATTTCTCTTTGCTATTTGGGCTTATTGGACCCTAATTAGAATAAAAACTAAAAATCATCTTTTGATATGATGTACTTAGTCCATAAGTACACAAACGTGTACTTCATGTGTAGTGACATGCTTATTTTTATTTTTACACTTTTTTTTTTCCAAATTCCATTGTATGTTATACTCTTCTGACACCACCAGTTGGCAGTATAAGTGTCCATATGTCGGCATAAGACCCCAATTCAGCAGTGTACACAATTTTGGAAATAAGAGCTAAAAGGTGCTGTCCACGCATGTGGCCACTAAGGCCTTTTTTAGCTAGATTTTTTATTTTTTTAAAGATCGATGATTTCCCCCACCTTCCGTGCAACCGTTAGAGAGCAATATATATATATATATATATCTATATATATATATATATATATATATATATATATATATATAAATTATATATATATTAGAGATGTCCGATAATATCGGCCTGCCGATATTATTGGCCGATAAATGCTTTAAAATGTAATATCGGAAATTATTGGATTTTTTTTATTTATTTGTTTTTTTTTTTATTACATCAACATAAAAAACACAAGATACACTTACAATTAGTACACCAACCCAAAAAACCTCCCTCCCCCATTCACACTCATTCACACAAAAGGGTTGTTTCTTTCTGTTATTAATATTCTGGTTCCTACATTATATATCAATATATAACAATACAGTCTGCAAGGGATACAGTCCGTAAGCACACATGATTGTGCGTGCTGCTGGTCCACTAATAGTACTAAACTTTAACAGTTAATTTTGCTCATTTTCATTAATTACTAGTTTCTATGTAACTGTTTTTATATTGTTTTACTTTCTTTTTTATTCAAGAAAATGTTTTGAATGTATTTATCTTATTCTATTTTATTATTATTTTTAAAAAGGACCTTATCTTCACCATACCTGGTTGTCCAAATTAGGCATAATAATGTGTTAATTCCTTGACTGTGTATATCGGTATCGGTTGATATCTGTATCAGTTGATATCAGTATCGGTAATTAAGAGTTGGACAATATCAGAATATCGGCAAAAAGCCATTATCGGACATCCCTAATATATATATATATATATATATATATATATATATATATATATATATATTTATTCATTACTCACTTTTCTTTTGTTATTGTATGTAAAAAAAACTGCATTGCAACTACAGAATTTCTCCATTGTGGGATGAAAACAAGTCCATCCATCCATCCATGTGCAGTACATGACACGGGTTGAAAATCAGCAGTGCAATATTCCTCTGAGAGAAGTTGTGTTGTATTTCATATTGAAATGAAGTTGAAATGACTCTATGGGAATAAATCAAATGAATGAAACCAGCCAACAATCCATATCTTCTTTAAATTAAAATCTGTTGTGCCACATTTTTTGCTTCCAAACAAAAACACGGCAAAAATGAAACCGACGTCATAGCATGTAATGAAAAACAACAGTAAGAAACACCCACATATCCAATAAAATTATATAACTTTTTTTATAGAAACCTTGCTTTGCTGTTCTTCTTTAAATTAAATGTTGTCAGGATATTATCAATTTTCATAAGTTACACTCAAACAGTTAACAGGTTGTTTTTTTTCCTAATCAAATTCATTGAATTATTTGAATAATCGTTGCAGTCCTATTTGTAAAGACTCCCCCGTTCTGCTTGGTATCACAGCATCTACTTCTCCGAGCCGCTGTGCTGCACTGTGATTTATGCTAATGACCTGTATATTGCTGGAAAGGAGAGAACCTCTCATTTTAGAGACTGCTGGATTTATTGAAATAGTAGAAATTGCTCAATAATTATAGTTTTAAAATAGCAGTGCAAATAATGTTGTCAGTGAAAGTTTCGGTGTTAAATAAATACAAATTTTTTTTTTAAAGTTGGGCAGTACGGATTAAAATTCTTAACATGCAACATATGACTCGCAGGTCGAAGACTATTATCCCTATGTATGGTATAGGGCAGGGGTCGGCAACCCAAAATGTTGAAAGAGCCATATTGGACCAAAAATACAACAAAAAAAACCTTTCTGGAGCCGCAAAAAATTAAGTGTTATAACAAAGGCAACAAATGATGTAAGTGTCTATATTAGTTATATTAGCCTACTATCAAAGGCTGACGCAAATCTTCGTTGACAGAAATTTTGTATTTTAATTTTTATTATACACATTTTTGCAACATTGGAAATCCTTAGTAAAATGGAGGCTTCTCACAGGATGAGATAACTTCTAGAAATTACTGGCTCAGAATGGCCAAAGGTATAGATGTGTGTGTCCAAGTTAAAGTAAACGGTATGCTGTCTTCTTCTTCTAATGGATTTATTACAATCTTTGCAAGCTGGGTAACATTTGCTGTGGTCTGGAACAACATGGCCCACAAACAACTATAAGAAATGCAACCAATATTACATACGGATAATGTGCCATGAGACATGCAAATATAAATTAAATAGACAGAGGACATAAGTAAAGGAAATTAAATGAGCTCCAATAATACCTACAAACGAGGCAGGATAATGGGTAACGTTTGCTGTGGTCTATAACAACAAGGCACGCTATCAACTATCAGAAATGCAATATCACATACAGATAATGTGTCATGAAACATGGAAAAATAAACTAAATACACAGAGGACATAAGTAAAGGAAATTAAATATAGCTACAAACGAGGCATAATGATGCAATATGTACCGTATTTTTCGGAGTATAAGTCGCACCGGAGTATAAGTCGCACCTGCCGAAAATGCATAATAAAGAAGGAACAAAACATATATAAGTCACACTGGAGTATAAGTCGCATTTTTTGGGGACATTTATTTGATAAAACCCAACACCAAGAATAGACATTTGGAAGGCAATTTAAAATAAATAAAGAATACAACAGGCTGAATAAGTGTACGTTATATGAGGCATAAATAACCAACTGAGAACGTGCCTGGTATGTTAACATAACATATAATGGTAAGAGTCATTCAAATAACTATAACATATAGAACATGCTATACGGTTTACCAAACAATCTGTCACTCCTAATCGCTAAATCCCATGAAATCTTATACGTCTAGTCTCTTACGTGAATGAGCTAAATAATATTTGATATTTTACGGTAATGTGTTAATAATTTCACACACAAGTTGCTCCTGAGTATAAGTCCCACCCCCTTCCAAATTATGAAAAAAACTGCGACTTATAGTCCGAAAAATACGGTATATATGGCTAGCCTAAATAGCATGTTAGCATCAATTAGCTAGCAGTCATGGATTGACCAAATATTGCTTGATTAGCACTCCAGTATATCAATAAAATCAACAAAGCTCACTTTTGTGCATTCACGCACAGCATAAAACGTTTGGCGGACAAAATGAGACAAAGAAAGAGTGGCATAAAACACGTCTTTCTGTGGCAGCATCGCAGAAAGTTGTACATGTAAACAAACTACGATGACTTCAAGGAATGTGAAATTAGTAGGACAAAACGGTGCTTGCCAAATCATCTCATCAGTGAAGCATGTTTAATATAAACAGTGGGATTTCTAACAATTAAAAATGTATGTTTTTCTTCATATTTTTCCATTTTCACACATCTCTGAAAGAGAATTGACTAACGTGGACCCCGACTTAAACAAGTTGAAAAACTTATTCGGGTGTTACTATTTAGTGGTCTATTGTACGGAATATGTACTGTACCGTGTAAACTGTACAGTTTCATATAATGTATTCTCTTCCTTTGCAATCTACTAATAAATGTTTCAATCAATCAATCAGTCCAAGGAGCCACAAGGGCGGCGCTAAAGAGTCGCATGCGACTCTAGAGACGTGGGTTGCTGACCCCCGGTCTAGGGTGTCTTGCTTCATACAAATTATATTGAATGATTACTTTGTATCGTTAGCTGGAAATATAAAAAAAAAAAACAATCATGTTGTGGCGTTACTGTTTGTGTTAGAAATTGTAAATGGTACAATGTCTGTTCTGTGTTATCCTTTGGTGACTTTTTTTTTAGTGAAACAAATAGTGTGTGCGCCGGTGCATTAGTGTGCATGTGATTGTGTAGTGCATGTGAGAGACAGGAGAGCGTGAGAGGGAGGACGACTTCTGCTGCCGGAAAAATCTCTAGTAATAATTTGGTGTTCAGTGGGTGTTAGACTAATCTCTCACCCTTGAATTACTGCCTACCTGCAAAGCAATAAATCACTCGGTGCGTGTACACAAGTGTGTGTGAGTGACTGTAATAAATCACTTTCCACAGGTTACTTAAGTGTTGTGCCGCTGTATGACACTGATTATTATGTGCAAAAGCATGAGGGGGGAATCAGAGAGGCGCAAAGGAAGAAATAGAGTAGAAATAATATAAATTGGGGAAGTAGGAAAAGGGAAAGTGGAGATGAAGAGGATGGGGTTGAAGATATATCTTGTGATACCAAATGAACTGGTGACAGCTGGCATTCCCTTCTTAAACCGCTGCGCTTAAGACGCTTATTAGAAAAAGATCAAATCAATAATGCAAAACCAGTGAAGTTGGCACGTTGTGTAAATGGTAAATAAAAACAGAATACAATGATTTGCAAATCCTTTTCAACTTATATTCAACTGGATAGACTGCAAAGACAAGATACTTAACGTTCGAACTGGTAAACTTTGTTATTGTCTGCAAATATTAGCTCATTTGTAATTTGGTGCCTGCAACATGTTTCAAAAAAGCTGGCAAAAGTGGCAAAAAAAGACTGAGAAAGTTGAGGAATGCTCATCCAACACTTATTTGGAACATCCCACAGGTGGGCAGGCTAATTGGGAACAGGTGGGTGCCATGATTGGGTATAAAAGCAGCTTCCATGTCTCAGTCATTCACAAACAAGGATGGGGCGAGGGTCACCACTTTGAACAAATGCATGAGCAAATTGTCGAACAGTTTAAAAACAACATTTCTCAACGAGTTATTGCAAGAAATTTAGGGATTTCACCATCTACGGTCTGTAATATCATCAAAAGCTTCAGAGAATCTGGATAAATCACTGCATGTAAGCGGCAAAGCCGAAAACCAACATTTAATGCCCGTTACCTTCGATCCTCGGTATGTAAAGGATATCACCACATGGGCTCAGGAACACTTCAGAAAACCACTGTCAGTAACTACAGTTTGTTGCTACATCTGTAAGTGCAAGTTAAAACTCTACTATACAAAGCGAAAGCCATTTTATTTTTTTATTTTTTATTATTTATTTATTTATTTATTTATGTATTATTTTAAAATGAATTTATTAATCAATCCAACAAAACAATACACAACAATACCATAACAATGCAATCCAATTCCAAAACCAAACCCGACCCAGCAACATTCAGAACTGCAATAAACAGAGCAATTGAGAGGAGACACAAACACGACACAGAACAAACCAAAAGTAGTGAAACAAAAATTAATATTATCAACAACAGTATCAATATTAGTAACAATTTCAAAATAGCAGTGATTAAAAATCCCTCATTGATATTATCATTGAAAACCTTAATACAAAAAATACAAAAATGAACAATAGTGTCACAGTGGCTTACACTTGCATCGCATCTCATAAGCTTGACAACACACATATGTCCATATATAATATATAAGAAGTCATATTTTGGTTCATTTAATAGTTAAAACAAATTTAAATAATGGATCCCATATTGTAATATATGACTCATTATTATCTAAACTAAATGCAGTTTTTTCTACTGATATCATCTCCATAGCTTGTGTATACCAGTCAGTATGAGTTGGACTATCAACATCTATCCATTTTTTTAATATGCAAGTTAAAACTCTGCTATGCAAAGCGAAAGCCATTTATCAACAACACCCAGAAACGCAGCCGGCTTCGCTGGGCCCGAGCTCATCTAAGATGGACTGCTGCAAAGTGGAAAAGTGTTCTTTGGTCTGATGAGTCCGCATTTCAGATTGTTTTTAGAAACTGTGGTCGTTGTATCCTCCGGAACAAAGAGGAAAAGAACTATCCGGACTGTCATAGGTGCAATGTTCAAAAGCCAGCATATGTGATGGTATGGGGGTGTATTAGTGCCCAAGGCATGGGTAACTTACACATCTCTGAAGGCACCATTATAACCCTACAGGTTTTGGAGCAACATATGCTGCCATCCAAGCAACGTTATCATGGACGCCCCTGCTTATTTCAGCAAGACAATGCCAAGCCACATTCTGCACGTGTTACAACAGCGTGGCTTCATAGTAAAAGAGTGCGGGTACTAGACTGGCCTGCCTGTAGTCCAGACCTGTCTCCCATTGGAAATGTGTGGCGAATTATGAAGCATAAAAGTTGAACAACTTAAGCTGTACATCAAGCAAGAATGGGAAATAGTTCCACCTGAAAAGCTTCAACAATTAGTCTCTTCAGTTCCCAAACGTTTAGTGAGTGTTGTTAAAAGGAAAGGCCATGTAACACAGTGGTAAAAATTCAAAGTTAGTGATTATTTGCAAAAACAAATTAAAATTCTCAGTTCAAAAATTAAATATATTGTCTTTGCAGTCTATTCAATTGAATATAAGTTGAAAAGGATTTGCAAATCATTGTATTCTGTTTGTATTTACGAATTACACAACGTGCCAACTTCACTGGTTTTGGGTTTTGTAAACAAAATCAATAAAATAACTAAAATGACATGCAGATATTTGTAAAAAAAATAAAAATAACACTGTTTGCACTGGCAGACTAGAAGAGACACAGTTGCATAAACTCTGTGAGGACAGACTCATTGTTTGTGCTGTGATGTGTTGATATTATCCTAGCACACCACACACAAAGATCGAAACTACTCTGGGGGGGTTTTTAAGTGTAGAGTCTAGACTTTACGTAAATGTATCGCATGTGTATGTTGATACAAGCCCGGTGTCGCAGTTACCATAGCAACACAAATGCAACCGCACTGCCTTTGTACCGGGGTTCGGGCATTTTAGAAGGTAATTGTTTTGAATCAGATGTCGCTTGCACCAACAGTGTGTGGGGTATTGACTTGAACTGGAAACACTGTAAAAGTGGCTTTTTTATTATTATTCGGAGTATAAAGTAGGCGGTCATAGAACAGAGAAAAAACGTGGCACTCGAGCACTGCACCTGTTTACAGTGTTAATGATTACAGGCCAAATGAAAATGGTCAAAAACATGTCAAGGCTGTCGGGATCGTTGAGAAAGTAAGTGAAAGACTGACGGTAATTGCAAACGGTGATCTCTATCAGGCCACTGGTCCTGCTCTCAAGCACACACTCCTACTATGCTCTTTCTTCTTCTTTGTCAATACTAAGCAATTACAAATCGATCTTGCTCCACGTCTACCTAAATAGATATCAACTCAACCGGCTGTGTAACAGCAGACACATCTCATGATGGGTCAACACACTTAATTGCAGAGGAAAATGCATGTTGAAGTTCATTTGAAGGTTTCTGCAAAACATTTGGACAAGTCTGTGAAATACAAGAGAATATACAGTAGCCTGGTGGGCTGACACTCTGGATGTCATAATACTCACCTTGTTTGTGGAAGAAGGCTCGACTAGGGATGGGTGCTGAATTCGGTAGTTTTATAGGCACCGGCAGAATTCCGTCGGTACTAACAAGTATCGATTGCTGTAAAATATGTTGATATCCTTCGTTGCACGTGACGTCAATTAAAACTAGAGATGTCCAATAATATCGGCCGATAAATAGTTTAAAATGTAATATCGGAAAATATCGGTATCATTTTTTTAATTATCGGTATCGTTTTTTTTATATATTTTTATTTATTTATTTATTTATTAAATCAACATAAAAAACACACGATACACTTACAATTAGTGCACCAACCCAAACAACCTCCCTCCCCCATTCACACTCATTCACACAAAAGGGTTGTTTCTTTCTGTTATTAATATTCTGGTTCCTACATTATATATCAATATAGATCAATACAGTCTGCAAGGGATACAGTCCGTAAGCACACATGATTGTGCGTGCTGCTGGTCCACTAATAGTACTAACCTTCAACAGTTAATTTTACTCATTTTCATTAATTACTAGTTTCTATGTAACTGTTTTTATATTGTTTTACTTTCTTTTTTATTCAAGAAAATGTTTTTAATTTATTTATCTTATTTTATTTTATAATTTTTTTAAAAAAAGGACCTTATTTTCACCATACCTGGTTGTCCAAATTAGGCATAATAATGTGTTAATTCCACGACTGTATATATCGGTATCGGTTGATATCGGTATCGGTAATTAAAGACTTGGACAATATCGGAATATCGGATATCGGCAAAAAGCCATTATCGGACATCCCTACTTAAAACTCGACCGGCTAGAACACAATAGGGTTGTACGGTATACCGGTACTAATATATAGTACTACGATACTAATGAATCATGTTCGGTACTTTACTGCCTCTAAAAACTGCAGTGGCTTTTTTTCCTATTACATACAAGAACATGCTATTAGTACCTTGTTACATACATTTGAATATAAATTTACAATGAACACTCGCTTGAAGAGATTTTTACCTTATTCGTCCAAAATCTCCTGAATGACCTTTGAAGTAGCAACAAAAGGGGTTATTTTGTTGTATCTGTCAGTAAACTCGCCATGAAAGCGCTAAAACATACCGGTGTAGTGAGTCTACATTATTTACCCAAGGAACTTTAGTTATTATGGGGCGGCATGGCGTAGTGGGTAGAGCGCCCGTGTCAGAAACCTGAGGGTTGCAGGTTCGCTCCCCGCCTCTTACCATGCCGTTGTGTCCTTGGGCAGGACACTTCACCCTTGCCCCCGGTGCCGCTCACACCGGTGAATGAATGTTGAATGAGTGATAGGTGGTGGTCGGAGGGGCCGTAGGCGCAAATTGGCAGCCACGCTTCCGTCAGTCTACCCCAGGGCAGCTGTGGCTACGAAAGTAGCTTACCACCACCAGGTGTGAATGAATGATGGGTTTTTAACATGTAAATCGACTTTGGGTACTTAGAAAAGCGCTATATAAATCCCAGGTATTATTATTATTATTATTAGAGTTCCGGTCGGACGTTTTTGCATGTGACACATTTTCCGGTATATATCTTACAGATAGATACGGTGCAGCCTACTCTTATCTCTTATGTTTGACTGCCATCTACTGGTTACACTTATCATTACCTCCCACACACGTTTCTGCAACAAACGTGGTACCCATTTACAAATACATAAATACACAAATACATAAAGATACAGTACATTCACAACACAGTGAATATTTATCCTCTCTAGCTAACAAAATTCCGGCCTATGTCACTAATAGTATAGTACCGCGATCCTAATGAATCATATTCAGTACTATACCGCCTCTAAGAAGTACCCCCCCCCCCTTTTTATTTATTTAATGTTTTTGTTTTAACAGGCATGACGGCGCGTCGTCGTCTCGTAGCTCTCCGGCTTCACATTATAAACAAATGCCATGGGTGGATCCACACCTGACATCCATTGTAATGATACCAAGTACAGGAGCGTATGTAGTCGATACTACTGTGATCGCATCGATATTTTTTATGTCACAAAATCTTTTTTCCTTTTTAAAATTCCTATTATGTTTATAAATTCAGGAAATATGTCCCTGGACACATGAGGACTTTGAATATGACCAGTGTATGATCCTGTAACTACTTGGTATCGGGTCGATACCTAAATTTGTGGAATCATCCAAAACTAATGTAAAGCATCCAAAAAACAGAAGAATAAGTGATTATTACATTTTAACAGAAGTGTAGATACAACATTTTAAAACAGAAAGTAAGCAGATATTAACAGTATATGAACAAGTGGATTAATAATATATTTTTACAGTTTGTCCCTCATAATTTTGACAAAATAATAGAATGATAAATGACACAATATGTTACTGCATATGTCAGCAGCTAGATTAGGAGCCTTTGTTTGTTTACTTACTACTAAAAGAAAAGTTGTCACGTATGTTCACTATTTTATTTAAAGACAAAATTGCAATAAGAAACATATTTTTAATGTACCCTAAGATTTTGTGTTAAAATAAAGCCAATAATGACATTTTTTGTGGTCCCCTTTATTTAGAAAATTACCGAAAAGTATCGAAATACATTTTGGTACCGGTACCCAAATATTGGTATCGGGACAACCCTAGAAGACACTTCTCCATGCCTACAAAGCAAGTATGCCTTCTAAGAAACTTCAAATAATTAAAGGTTGGATGAATGGAAAATGTACCGTTAAAAAAAGAACACAAACATTTCATCAAGTGCAGGTCAGCTCTGCATTGGTTTTGTTGTTGTATGGAAGAAGCTTTATAAACACAGGCCTCCTCCGCCCATGCAAAGTAGTCGCAGCTTTTCCTCCAGGTCTCCAGTGACTGGCTCCCCCACACCGTCACTCTCTCCTGGCCCCTCAATGCCCTGCCGCTCCCCTGCTCCTGACCACTGTGGAGATTCAAGTCCAGAATCTTCTCAGAAGACTTCTTTAGGGAACAGCTGAACAAACATTTCTTATTTAACTAGGTTTGGAACGTGTACAATCAGAGCGACGTCACTCGCACGTACAGCAAGGCTCCATTTTGCAAAATGTGCAAGCTCTATGCTCATTTGTTACAGACTAATTTGCCATTGCAAATTTGTTACAGATTTTCTCCTGATTAAAACTATTGATTTTACATGGCGATTTCAACACCTTTAAATGTGGTCATCAGCACGGCAACTAAGATGCATGTCACATTCAAACAGCTGGCGTGTAATAAGATTCAAGGAACTGTATTGTCACACCACTGATACACCCACTATGGACTGGACTCTCACACTATTATGTTAGATCCAATATGGACTGGACTCTCACACTACTATGTTAGATCCACTATGGACTAAACTCTCACACTATTATGCTAGATCCACTATGGTCTGGACTCTCACACTATTATGTTAGATCCAATATGGACTGGACTCTCACACTATTATGCTAGATCCAATATGGACTGGACTCTCACACTATTATGTTAGATCCACTATGGACTAAACTCTCACACTATTATGCTAGATCCACTATGGTCTGGACTCTCACACTATTATGTTAGATCCACTATGGACTGGACTCTCACACTATTATGCTAGATCCACTATGGACTGGACTCTCACACTATTATGCTAGATCCACTATGGACTGGACTCTCACACTATTATGCTTGATCCACTATGGACTGTACTCTCACAATATTATGTTAGATCCACTATGGACTGGACTCTCACACTATTATGTTAGATCCACTATGGACTGGACTCTCACACTATTATGTTAGATCCAATATGGACTGGACTCTCACACTATTATGTTAGATCCACTATGGACTGGACTCTCACACTATTATGTTAGATCCACTATGGACTGGACTCTCACACTATTATGTTAGATCCACTATGGACTAAACTCTCACACTATTATGCTAGATCCACTATGGACTGGACTCTCACACTATTATGTTAGATCCAATATGGACTGGACTCTCACACTATTATGCTAGATCCAATATGGACTGGACTCTCACACTATTATGTTAGATCCACTATGGACTAAACTCTCACACTATTATGCTAGATCCACTATGGTCTGGACTCTCACACTATTATGTTAGATCCACTATGGACTGGACTCTCACACTATTATGCTAGATCCACTATGGACTGGACTCTCACACTATTATGCTAGATCCACTATGGACTGGACTCTCACACTATTATGCTTGATCCACTATGGACTGTACTCTCACAATATTATGTTAGATCCACTATGGACTGGACTCTCACACTATTATGTTAGATCCACTATGGACTGGACTCTCACACTATTATGTTAGATCCAATATGGACTGGACTCTCACACTATTATGTTAGATCCACTATGGACTGGACTCTCACACTATTATGTTAGATCCACTATGGACTGGACTCTCACACTATTATGTTAGATCCACTATGGACTAAACTCTCACACTATTATGCTAGATCCACTACGGTCTGGACTCTCACACTATTATGTTAGATCCACTATGGACTGGACTCTCACACTATTATGCTAGATCCACTATGGACTGGACTCTCACACTATTATGTTAGATCCACTATGGACTGGACTCTCACACTATTATGTTAGATCCACTCTGGACTGGACTCTCACAATATTATGTTAGATCCACTATGGACTGGACTCTCACACTATTATGCTAGATCCACTATGGACTGGACTCTCACACGATTATGTTAGATCCACTATGGACTGGACTCTCACACTATTATGCTTGATCCACTATGGACTGTACTCTCACAATATTATGTTAGATCCACTATGGACTGGACTCTCACACTATTATGCTAGATCCACTATGGACTGGTCTCTCACACGATTATGTTAGATCCACTATGGACTGGACTCTCACACTATTATGTTAGATCCACTCTGGACTGGACTCTCACAATATTATGTTAGATCCACTATGGACTGGACTCTCACACTATTATGCTAGATCCACTATGGACTGGACTCTCACACGATTATGTTAGATCCACTATGGACTGGACTCTCACACTATTATGCTTGATCCACTATGGACTGTACTCTCACAATATTATGTTAGATCCACTATGGACTGGACTCTCACACTATTATGCTAGATCCACTATGGACTGGACTCTCACACGATTATGTTAGATCCACTATGGACTGGACTCTCACACTATTATGCTTGATCCACTATGGACTGTACTCTCACAATATTATGTTAGATCCACTATGGACTGGACTCTCACACTATTATGCTAGATCCACTATGGACTGGTCTCTCACACGATTATGTTAGATCCACTATGGACTGGACTCTCACACTATTATGTTAGATCCACTCTGGACTGGACTCTCACAATATTATGTTAGATCCACTATGGACTGGACTCTCACACTATTATGCTAGATCCACTATGGACTGGACTCTCACACGATTATGTTTGATCCACTATGGACTGGACTGTCACAATATTATGTTAGATCCACTATGGACTGGACTCTCACACTATTATGCTAGATCCACTATGGACTGGACTCTCACACTATTATGTTAGATCCACTCTGGACTGGACTCTCACAATATTATGTTAGATCCACTATGGACTGGACTCTCACACTATTATGTTAGATCCACTCTGGACTGGACTCTCACAATATTATGTTAGATCCACTATGGACTGGACTCTCACACTATTATGCTAGATCCACTATGGACTGGACTCTCACAATATTATGTTAGATCCACTATGGACTGTACTCTCACAATATTATGTTAGATCCACTATGGACTGGACTCTCACACTATTATGTTAGATCCACTATGGACTGGACTCTCACAATATTATGTTAGATCCACTATGGACTGGACTCTCACACTATTATGTTAGATCCACTATGGACTGGACTCTCACAATATTATGTTAGATCCACTATGGACTGGACTCTCACGATATTATGCTAGATCCACTCGACGTCCATTGTACCGGTCGCCCCCACATCTGCGGTCCCCTTATAGGTTTCTCATTGTCATCTCGTTGGGTTGAGTTTTTTCTTGCCCTAATGTGGGATCCGAGCCGAGGATGTCGTTGTGGCTAGTGCAGCCCTTTGAGACACTTGTGATTTAGGGCTATATAAGTAAACATTGATTGATTGATTGATTGATTGATTGATTGATTGATTGGCATGAAATGTAGTCCCCAAGGTCCAAGTTTTTGCCCAATCACTACTACAAGAACAATAGTATGTACACAGTAATTTAATAGAATAGGATATAGAGGGGGGTATAGACAGCATATTTTAATAGTAATAGTAATAGTCTTGTTTGAGGACAAACATGACACAAACCTCCCCAATTGTTAGAACTACCACTGTTTAATATGTTTGTGTGTATGCTTCACTGATGAGAGTATTTGGTGAACATGGTTTTGTCCTACTAATTTCAGCGGTTCTTGAACGCACCATAGTGTGGACTGTGACGCAACAGTTTGTCAACATGTCAAATCTTCCACTCCTTTGTTTCATGCTGTGCGTGAATGCACAAAGGTGAGCTTTGTTGATGTTATTGACTTGTTGGAGTGCTAATCAGGCATATTTGGTCAGTGCACGACTGCAAGCTAATCAATGCTAACATGCTATTTAGACTAGCTGTACGTACGTATTGCATCATCGTGCCTCATTTGTAGGTATATTTAGGCTCATTTAATTTCCTTTACTTTTATCCTCTTTGTATATAATTTCTGCATGTCTCATGACACATTATCTGTATGTAATATTGGCTGCATTTCAGATTGTTTCTGTGCCATGTTGTTCCAGACCACAGCAAATATTATCTAGCTTGCCAAATATTGTAATAAATCTATTAAAATAATGGTTTCTAATGTTGTAAAAATGTGTAGAATAAATATTACATTTCAACATTTCTGTCAACGGAGATTTGCTTCTGCCTGCGACACATAGTCATTTTGATAGTAGGCTATTACAGCTAATATGGACACTTACATCATGTGTTGCCTTCATTATAAGACTTATATATGGCTTTTCATTTTTTGCGGCTCCAGACTGATTAGTTTTTTGTATTTTTGGTCCTATATGGCTCTTTTAACGTTTTTGGTTGCCAACCCCTGTCCTAGGGAGTCTGCAGGGGTACTGCAGTAGACTTGTGAAATTTTTGGGTTGATCAGACTCCGTTTTAATACATATACGTTTCATATCTCGTTGCAATTTGTTCCACATACTTAAATGTATTTAAATACACATTAAAATTGATTCAACACACTCTAGTGTAGTTTTGAAATCTCGGTGGCGTGGTCACCTTACTTGCTGTACTTTGGTTTAAAATAAAAAAACATGAGTAAATAATTATATTTGTATATTCTTGTTAGTATTTAAGAGATTTAGCGATTATTTTAAATAGGATGCAAATAATGCAGTATATGTGTTATTTGTATATCTTAGTATTGCACAATAACAAGGTACTGTACTGTTAGGACCAGTTCAAATTAAAACAATCACAATGTTGTACAAGATATATGGGTAGGGGGGTCTGTGCTCCATCTCTCCCCCAGTCTTAGGGTCCTTGGCCTGGAAAACGTTGAAGACCTTGGTCTATATACCACTGCCAATTAACATCTTGGAATTGCAATTGCATGCAAGTCTACTATATAATACTTGCAAATGTCTCAAAAGTGTATTAAATCAGGAAATAAAACCTGGACAGCACAGTTATCAATATCAGCTCACTGTTGAATAACATTGAGATTTTATGATTTAACAAATTAACTTTTATTAACACCATTTGCACTCACACAGAAGTACCAAAAATGTGTGCCTTGGTGTAGAGCAGGGTGTCCAAAGTGCGGCCTGGGGGCCATTTGCGGCCCGCAGCTAATTGTTTACCGGCCCGCCACACATTCTGGAAATACTATTGTAAAAATAAAAAAGAATATTAAAAAAAGTGGAATGAGGTGAAATCTAACGAGAAAAAGTTGCAATGTTGACACAAAAGCTCCCATGTAGGCTGTTTTTTTTTCTTTTGTCTTTCTTTATTTTTCTTTTTTTGCCATTGCTCAAAAAAGAAAAAATAATGACAAAAAAATCCATGTTATAATGAATTATTTTCAGGGCTCCAATTACTTCAAATATTTCACTTTAAAATGTTTTCTGTGGTAAATATTGCATATATTGTGTAGTAGCCATATAAAAACATCAAAGTTTTCTTTGACAAAAGCGCATTAAACAAACAAAATAATAGTTCCAGCATAAAATCGACAGATATATCTGAAGTTGATCTCGTAACTTAAGTGTTGAAAGTAAAACAAAAACCTAATACAAATGTATCACTTTATGAGTGGGGTACCTTTTGGATCCAAAATATATTTAGTGATTTTTTATTTATCTTTTCACTGTGATTACTCAAAAATATGAAATAATTAAAATAAATTGTGTCCTGCATTATTGATCTTTTAGGGCTCTAATTACTAAATACTGCATATTTCAGTTTTATTATAAAAAAAACTAAGTTGTTTTTGACAGAAAAGCCATAAAACATTTTTTTAAATTTGTATTACTTTATATCAACTTGAAGTTGATATAGAGATTTACTGTAAGCGTTAAATAATTTAAAAAAAATAATAATCTGACTTATTTTTAACATTTTATTGACTGAGACCCTTTATGGTCCCCGGGACCCCTAAAGGTAAAATAAATTTTAAAAATCCATATATTTTGTTATGGTTTGAAAATGAAAAATATCAAAATGGCCCCCACATGCTTTAATTTTTCCGTGTGCGGCCCTCAGTGGAAAAAGTTTGGACACCCCTGGTGTAGAGGTAACGATTCCAAGGTACTGTTTCACTTCAAATGTGAAAAATACCCATCCCTAGGCAACCCCAAAAAACATTAAATCTACAGTGAAGTTTGAAAGTGCTAAATTATAGTGTGGATCTGTTTTTTCAGCATACAATACTGGCAAACTTCAAATAATTAAAGGATGGATGAATGGAAAAATGTACCGACACATTCTTGGGGAAAAAGCTAACTGCAATCTACCAGCATTATGAAGATGAAACAAGGGTGGATATTTTATCAAGACACTTATCCCACAAACACACAGCCACGGAAACCCTCACATGGTTTCAAAGAGAGAAAGTCAAGTTGTTTTATGTGAAAGAATTGGCTGCAGAGCATGCGATTAGTTACTTTAGAAGCTGTCATTATCTAGAAGTTTGTTTTTTTATCAAGTCTCAGTTAGCACATTGAATGTTTTTTCACATTACACATAACCTTATTCATAGACGTCTGTGGTTTGATGTCTTTGCATGTGTGGAGTGCAATAGTTGCTACCGACATCTGGTGCAATTTTCACATCAACAGCACATTTTAGAAATATATGTACTGAGAAAAATGGTGTCTTGTTCTGTCCTTATTTCATCCGCTTCATTTGTTCATTGCCTTGTTATTATGACACTCTAAGTTCAATAAAACGCTGTTGTTGTGGTCCATAAAATACCGTTCGCATTATTCCGGAGATTGCGTTACATACAAATCTCTTTTTTTCAGTCTTTTCTTTTCGAAAATGGCAACCCCAAATGTTGAAAGAGCCATATTGCACCAAAAATACAATCACATATTGTCTGGAGCCGCAAAAATTAAAAGCCTTATATCAGTCTAGTAACAAAGGAAGCACAATATGTAAGTGTCTATTAGCTATAATAGCCTACTATCAAAATGACTGTGTTGCAGGCTGATGCAAATCTTCGTTGACAGAAATGTTGAAACGTATATGTATTCGTCACATTTTTACAAGTTTGGAAAACATTAGTAAACTGGAGGCTTCTCAGAGGGTGAGATAACTCCTGGAAATTACTGACTTAGAATGGCCAAAGGTATAGATGTGTGTGTCCAAGTTAAAGGAAACGGCAGGCTGTCTTCTTCGAATGGATTTATTACAATCTTTGCAAGCTGGGTTACCTTTGCTGTGGTCTGGAACAACATGGCGCACAAACAACTATGAGAAATGGGGTCGATATTACATACAGATAATGTGTCATGAGACATGCATATATAAATTAAATACACAGAGGACATAAGTGAAGAAAATAAATTTGATCAAATATACCTACAAACGAGGCATAATGATGCAATATGTACATACAGCTAGCCTAAATAGCATGTTAGCATCGATTAGCTTGCAGACATGCAGTGACCGAATATGCCTGATGAGCACGCCAACAAGTCAATAACATCAACAAAGCTCACCTTTGTGCGTTCACGCACAGCATGAAAGGTTTGGTGGACAAAATGAGACAACAAAAGGAGTGGCACAAAACACGTCTTTCTGAGGCAGCATCGAAGAAAGTTGTACATGTAAACAAACTACGATGAGTTCAAAGCCCGCCGAACGACGCTCACCAAATACTCTCATCAGTGAAACATGTTTAATATGAACAGTTCCTAAAGTTCCTTGGGTGAATAATGTAAACTCACTACACCACCGCTTTCATGGCGCGTTTACTGACAGATATAAGTAAGAACTTTACACTACTTTATATTAGAAATGGCAACAGCGGAGGATGAATGTCCCATAACAAGAAGATAGAGAAAAAGAACAAGCTCATTGACTACGGCGTCGGCACGGACTACAAAGGCAATTTTTCAGGATTTATGCAGATCCCAAATACAGATCAGCAGGTACCAGAAGGTAAGAATAGTTGCTTTTGCATAATACTGCGAAACAAAACGCTGTGGGCTCTGTACCGAGGATGTTGTTGTGGCTTGTGCAGCCCTTTGAGACACTTGTGATTTAGGTCTATATAAATAAACATTGATTGATTGAGATAATATGTCTTACCTTATACACACACCATATTAATACTTGTATGTTGAAGCACATCAAACGGTGCAGTATCTATTATGTGTGACTGTCATCTACTTGTCACACTTATCATTACACCATGTACCAAATAAAATAGCTTCGAGGTGGATAAGCTCAACCAAACTTATTCCGTACATTAGGCGCACCGGGTTATAAGGCGCACTGTCGAGTTTTGAGGAAAAACAAAGATTTTAAGTGCGCCTTATAGTCCGGAAATTATGGTAGCTTTTTTTTCTGCACTTTGGACAGAGATTTGACTCAGGAAAGTCAAACCCAAACACAGAGCTTGTTGGGTGTAATTTGAACGATCTATTTGACCATTATAGGTAGGGGTGTGGGAAAAAATCGATTCGAATTCAAATCGCGATCCTCACGTTGTCCGATTCAGTATCGATTCTCATTTTTCAAATATCTATTTTTATTTTTATTTTTTATTTTATTTATTTATTTATTTATTTTTAATTAATCAATCTAACAAAATAATACACAGCAATACCATAACAATGCAATCCAATTCCAAAACCAAACCCGACCCAGCAACACTCGGAACTGCAATAAACAGAGCAATTGAGAGGAGACACAAACACGACACAGAACAATCCAAAAGTAGTGAAACAAAAATGAATATTGTCAACAACAGTATCAATATTAGTTACAATTTCAACATAGCAGTGATTAAAAATCCCTCATTGACATTATCATTAGACATTTAAAAAAAAAAAAGAATAATAAAAAGAACAATAGTGTCACAGTGGCTTACACTTGCATCGCATCCAGTGTTTCCCACACATTCATTTATTTGTGGCGACCCGCCACGAAAGAATTACGCCCGCCACAAATTAAAAAAATTAAAAATAAATAAATATTTTGTTTTATTTATTTTTTTGTTCTGTCCAGCTTCTCAGGCAAATCATATAGTTGATGTAGATGCCCATATAGGCTGTTCAGATTTACTTTACAAAAGAGAAGTGTAGGATACTTCTCTTGTTGCCTTATTTGTATTTGACCACTACTGTTTTCTGTTTATTTGTTACTGACTGTGGCAGGACACCTCTGCCTCTGTTTCACTTTATGTTGCTGGTAAATAATATGGTTGTAGTAGTAGGCTAAAGTTAAATTATTTAGTATGCACTAATTAAAGGGGCAGAGCTTTAAGAGACATTTTAGCTTTTATATTTTATAAGATATATTTTTTGTAAGGACCACAATTAATAAATGTATTTCAGTGAATAACTTATTGTTCAAATCTGTATATAAATATGTACATAAAGTGTTGTAATTATATTGTAAAATGGATGGATGGATGGATGGATGTTTAAAACAAAACTTTTATTTTTAATTAGTAAGTATACATTTTTTGAGCCTTTTTAGAGAAAATCATATCATTGTAGTACATTATGCAAATTACTCGATGATGTCATGGTGACCACGCCCATAGCCACGCCCCCACCTCCACAGGTATCTTGGCAGTTTATGGGAAACACTGGCATCTCATAAGCTTGACAACACACTGTGTCCAATATTTTCACAAAGATAAAATAAGTCATATTTTTGGTTCATTTAATAGTTAAAACAAATGTACATTATTGCATTCAGTTGATAAAACATTGTCCTTTACAATTATAAAAGCTTTTTACAAAAATCTACTACTCTGCTTGCATGTCAGCAGACTGGGGTAGATCCTGCTGAAATCCTATGTATTGAATGAATAGAGAATCCTTTTGAATCGGGAAAATATCGTTTTTGAATCGAGAATCGCGTTGAATCGAAAAAATCGATTTATAATCGAATCGTGACCCCAAGAATCGATATTGAATGGAATCGTGGGACACCCAAAGATTCGCAGCCCTAATTATAGGTGAGCTCACGACAGTAAATATAAATCTGCAGTCTGCTTGTTCATATGCTGAGCGTGAACAGGCTGTCTGAATGACACACTCTAGATGCAGCACTAATTACTTGAACACGTTTCCTGCTTTTATTACTGCATTGTCAATACGGTCCCAGTGATTAGTTGGTCTGCACACTTATCTCACTAACATTCTCTATCATACTCACACTGGAAATAATATGACATGAAAGGTTTACAACGTCCAGAGGATGCATGGAGCTCCTGTCAGGTCAGCACATGACACACACACACACACACACACACACACACACACACACACACACACACACACACACACACACACACACACACACACACACACACACAGATATAGATGGATGCATCTTGGAGGTCACTGTCAGCCCACAGGCAAAAGTTGAGCAGTCATTCAGAACACAATGAGAAAGTGTCGTGTGTTTGTGTGTGTCTGTGTGTGCCTGTGTGTGCGCACTTCACTTGTGTGTCTGACCTGGTTCATCAATGTGACTGTTTTTAGAGGGCACGTTTGTATGACAGCGACTGTTGATTGCAGGTCACACAAACGTGCATGGTGGCTCAACTGCTTATAGTTATGTTTCCACCACTGCAGGCACATACAGTATACTGTATGTACAAAACCAGTGACGTTGGCACGTTGGGTAAATGGTAAATAAAAACAGAAGACAATGATTTGCAAATACTTTTCAACTTATATTCAATTGAATAGACTGCAAAGACAATGTATTTAATGTTCCAACTGAGAAACATTTTGTTTTTGCAAAAAATCATTAACTTAGAATTTAATGGCAGCAACACTTTGCAAAACCTTGGCACAGGGGCATTTTTGCCACTGTGTTACATGACCTTTCCTTTTAACAACACTCAGTAAACGTTTGGGAACTGAGGAGACCAATTTTTGAAGCTTTTCAGGTGGAATTATTTCCCCATTCTTGCTTGATGTACTGTTGTTCAACAGTCCGGGGTCTCCGTTGTGGTATTTTAGGCTCCATTATGCGCCACACATTTTCAATGGGAGACAGGTCTGGACTACAGGCAGGCCAGTCTACTACCCGCACTCTTTTACTATGAAGCCACGCTGTTGTAACACGTGCAGAATGTGGCTTGGCATTGTCTTGCTGAAATAAGCAGGGGCGTCCATGATAACGTTGCTTGGATGGCAACATATGTTGCTCCAAAACCTGTATGTACCTTTCAGCATTAATGGTACCTTCACAGATGTGTAAGTTACCCATGCCTTGGGCACTAATACACCCCCATACCATCACAGATGCTGGCTTTTGAACTTTGAAACCTATAAAAATCCGGATGGTTCTTTTCCTCTTTGTTCCAGAGGACACAACGTCCACAGTTTCCAAAAACAATTTGAAATGTGGACTCGTCAGACCATAGAACACTTTTCCACTTTGCATCAGTCCATCTTAGATGAGCTGTGGCCCAGCAAAGCCGGCGGCGTTTCTGGGTGTTGTTGATAAATGGCTTTTGCTTTGCACAGTAGAGTTTTAACTTGCACTTACAGATGTAGTGACCAACTGTAGTTACTGACAGTGGTTTTCTGAAGTGTTCCTGTGGTGATACCCTTTACACACTGATGTCGGTTTTTGATGCAGTACCACCTAAAGCAGGGGTCGGCAACCCAAAATGTTGAAAGAGCCATATTGGACCAAAAATACAAAAACAAATCTGTCTGGAGCCGCAAAAAATTAAAAGCCATATTACATGTGTCATGAGATATACATTTAATTAAGAGGACTTAAAGGAAACTAAATGAGCTCAAATATAGCAACAAATGAGGCATAATGATGCAATATGTACATATAGCTAGCCTAAATAGCATGTTAGCATCGATTAGCTTGCAGTCATGCAGTGACCAAATATGCCCGATTAGCACTCCACACAAGTCAATAACATCAACAAAACTCACCTTTGTGCATTAATGCACACCGTTAAAAGTGTGGTGGACAAAATGAGACAGAAAAAGGAGTGGCATAAAACACGTCCTAGATGGTCGGAGAAAGTTGTAAACAAACTAAGGTGAGTTCAAGGACCGCCAAAATTAGTAGGACAAAACGGCGCTCGCCAAATACTTGATATCAGTGAAGCATGTTTAATATAAACAGTGTGATTTTTAACAATTAGGGAGGTTTGTGTCATGTTTGTCCTCATACAGAAACCATATTAAAACTTTTTTTTTTTTCCCGCTCATCTTTTTCCATTTTTCATACATTTTTGAAAAAGCTCCAGAGAGCCACTAGGGCGGCGCTAAAGAGCCGCATGCGGCTCTAGAGCCGCGGGTTGCCGACCCCTGACCTAAAGGAATCAAAGGTCCGTAATATCATCACTTCCGTGCAGTAAATTCTCAAGATTCTCTGAACCTTTTGATGATATTACGAACCGTAGATGTTGAAATCCCTAAATTCCTTGCAATAGCTCGTTGAGAAATGTTGTTCTTAAACTGTTCGACAATTTGCTCACGCATTTGTTCACGAATGACTGAGCATTTCATTGAAGCTGCTTTTGTACCCTATCATGGCACCCACCTGTTCCCAATTAGCCTGTTCACCTGTGGGATGTTCCAAATAAATGTTTGATGAGCATTCCTCAACTTTCTCAGTCTTGTTTGCCACTTGTGCCAGCTTTTTTGAAAGATGTTGCAGGCATCAAATTCCAAATGAGCTAATATTTGCCCAAAAAATAATCAAGTTTTTCAGTTCGAACGTTAAGTATCTTGTCTTTGCAGTCTATTCAATTGAATACAGGTTGAAAAGTATTTGCAAATAATTGTATTTTGTTTTTGTTTACGTTTTACACAATGTGCCAACTTCACTAGTTTTAGGTTTGTATTTGAAGGGGACTTTTACCAACTTACACCATAACAACAACTGTTTCTTCATGACAGAACAAAGACATTCTGTGCAGTATAAAGCAAGGGGGTAACTCTACGCCAGGGGTGTCCAAAGTGCGGCCCGTGGGCCATTTGCGGCCCGCAGGTAATTTTTTAACGCCCTCACAGCACATTCTAAAAATACGATGAAAAAAACAAAAAACAAACATAAAAAGTGGTATAAAAGAGCAAACAGGGGAAATGTAACAAGAAAATGTTGCATTATTTACTCTAATAACACAAAGCTGCCATGCAGGCTGTTTCTTTCTTTAAAAAATAATAATGAATCAAAATCAATGTCATTATGAATTATTGACCTATTCAAGGCTCCATTTACTTCACATTAAATATTCTACTTTGAGATATTTTGGGGGGGAAATGTTGCATATTTTTTGGTTGCCATTAAAAAAACAAAGTTTTTTAAAGAAGGGCCTAAAAAGAACAAACAAAAAACATAAACAACAATAAAACTTATAATTGACGGATAGATCTGAAGTTGATCTTGAGACTATTGTGGTAAAAGTTTAAAAAAATGTTGGATTTATTTTTTTAAGCTTTACTGAGCAGTACCCTTTTGGATCCCCAATCATTTTAGTGGGACTTTTTTTTTTAAGTGTCATTGCTCAAAAAAATTATGAATTAAAATCAATGTTGTTATGAGATATTGACCTTTTTAAGACTCCAATTATTATATAATCTCAAATATTCCACTTTAAGATTTTATTGGGGGAAAATATTGCATATTTTGTGTTTTTTTCCATAAAAAAACACGGTTTTCCTTGACAAAAATGGCATACAACTTCAATCTTTAAAAGCGTTATATTGACAGATAGACCTAATGTTGATCTAGAGATTTAAACTTTGAATAATAATAATAATAATAATAATACTAAATAATGACACATTTGTAATATTTTTTTGGACGAAAACCTTTTGGGGTCCCCGGGATCAAGTCTGAGTGGAGGCCTAAATGTATCTTTTTTATACATATATTGTATTGGTTTTTAAAATAAAAAATATCAAAATGGCCCCCGCTTGCTTTGATTTTTCAGTGTGCGGCCCTCAGTGGAAAAGGTTTGGACACCCCTGCTCTACGCCATCATTGCAAACTTAATTTTTAAGGTCAAAGTTCGATTCCCAGCTAATTATTCAGATTTAACGATTTAAAACATCACTGGTGGATACGCTTCCTAAAATAGGTTTTGAAAAAATGCGCAAGCGATGAGCGCTCTCTGATGACCTCTTCAACTTCCTGACCATCAGTTGTGGTTGATGTTGTGTACTATGAACTATGTGGGTGCTGTAAATGTTGGCACAGGCAATCTACCAGCTGGAGTTAATCATCATTACTACTAACAGGAAGTTAAGAGGCCTCGTGAAGTTAAAAGACACGTTGGTTCATTCAGCACGACTGAAATAATTCCATTGGGTGCTTGAAGTGTACATCTAGCAAGTGATGCTTTGACCCTGTCTTGGCTTTTTAGAAAACGCCCGCGAGTGTCTAATTTGAGCTTTAAATTATTGCCTTTCTCAAGTAAAGATTCAGTATATGTTTTATATAGTCAGTAGCTCCAGAAAAAGCCCAATATTTCAATTATGTACACTTTCATGGTGATATGTCTTAACTTCTGAACACAACTGCATTTTGATTAATGCTCTACAAGCTGTGTTTAGCTGGAGTACCTCAACTTACGAGCTTAACTGGTTATGGGACAGAGCTTTTAACTCAAAACACTCAGTATCTCAAATCAACGTCTCCAATTAAAATATATATATATATATACACTACCGTTCAAAAGTTTGGGGTCACCCAAACAATTTTGTGGAATAGCCTTCATTTATTTCTAAGAACAAGAATAGACTGTCGAGTTTCAGATGAAAGTTCTCTTTTTCTGGCCATTTTGAGCGTTTAATTGACCCCACAAATGTGATGCTCCAGAAACTCAATCTGCTCAAAGGAAGGTCAGTTTTGTAGCTTCTGTAACGAGCTAAACTGTTTTCAGATGTGTGAACATGATTGCACAAGGGTTTTCTAATCATCAATTAGCCTTCTGAGCCAATGAGCAAACACATTGTACCATTAGAACACTGGAGTGATAGTTTCTGGAAATGGGTCTCTATACACCTATGTAGATATTGCACCAAAAACCAGACATTTGCAGCTAGAATAGTCATTTACCACATTAGCAATGTATAGAGTGTATTTCTTTAAAGTTAAGACTAGTTTAAAGTTATCTTCATTGAAAAGTACAGTGCTTTTCCTTCAAAAATAAGGACATTTCAATGTGACCCCAAACTTTTGAACGGTAGTGTATATATATATATTAGAGATGTGTGGATAGGCAATTATTTAATCCGCAACCGCATCACAAAAGTCGTCATCCACCCGCCATCCACCCGAACTAACATTTTATCAAAACCACAACCGCCTGCCACCCGCCACCCACCCGTTGTTCCATCCATCCATCCATTTTCTACCGCTTATTCCCTTCGGGGTCGCGGGGGGCGCTGGAGCCTATCTCAGCTACAATCGGGCGGAAGGCGGGGTACACCCTGGACAAGTCGCCACCTCATCGCAGGGCCCCCACCCGTTGTTATATATCTAATATAGACAATGCAAGGCATTCCTGTTAAAGAAAGGAGACTGATCCAATGCAGCAGAGACATTCAATGCGTGCCACACATTAATATCTCTTGGCCACGCATTAGAGGTTAAGAGATATTAATGCGTGATAATATTATTTATCATTATTATAATATTATTGTCATTTCCATTAAGAAAGTGTTGACTATTGTTATTTTTTTTCTCTGGTCTTTAGTATTCCCTTTTTTAGTTAGTCGCGTACCATGTTTGCTGCCTGCGTTGCCATCTTTTTATTTTTTTCTTCTTCTGTTGTGTTGTGGTGTGCTGTGTCACGCCAAATTTCTTCCCCTTACAAAAACTTTTTTTTTAAAAAATATTTTACAGGCCTGATTTACTAACAGTTAGCGTGTACTAAAACGCGTGCAAACTTAATAGGACACGCAAAGCTGATCTACTAAGATGTGTGCAAAGTGGATTGTGTCTGTTTCGTGAGCAGTATAAAGCGTCCAACCTATTTTGCATCTGTCTTCATTAATATGCAAATGATATGCAGATTAGCAAAACATCCACAACACTGGGAGGAGAAGCTGCAAATGTATTACACAGCGAGCGCGATAGGAGTCATCAACACTTATCACCCTTTTGCGAGCTCTATTTAGCGTTTGTATTTAGCGCCTCTGAAAGGGCCGTGCAAACGGACAGTTCCACACGGCTGCAGGTCAGTGCTCGCGCTGCAAAGACAGACGAGGAACAGAGAATGTGTAAGTCAACCTATTTGCACGGTCTGTCAGAAATTAAAAATAAATAAATAAAAAATTAAAAAATATAAAAAATTGCACGGTCTGTCAGAAATTAAAAATAAATAAATAAAAAATTAAAAAATATAAAAAATTGCACGGTCTGTCAGAAATTACAAATAAATAAATAAAAAATTAAAAAATATAAAAAATTGCACGATCTGTCAGAAATTAAAAATAAATAAATAAACATACCGCCTATACAGCAACATCCGTTTATAAAAAATTGCACGGTCTATCCGAAATTAAAAATAAATGAATAAACATATCGCCTATACAGCAACATCCGTTTATAAAAAAATTGCACGGTCTATCCGAAATTAAAAATAAATAAATAAACATATCGCCTATACAGCAACATCCTTTTATAAAAATCTGCACGGTCTGTCAGAAATTAAAAATAAATAAATAAAAAATATAAAAAATTGCACGATCTGTCAGAAATTAAAAATAAATAAATAAACATACCGCCTATACAGCAACATCCGTTTATAAAAAATTGCACGGTCTATCCGAAATTAAAAATAAATAAATAAACATATCGCCTATACAGCAACATCCTTTTATAAAAAATTGCACGGTCTGTCAGAAATTAAAAATAAATAAATAAAAACATTTAAAATATAAAAAATTGCATGATCTGTCAGAAATTAAAAATAAATAAATAAACATACCGCCTATACAGCAACATCCGTTTATAAAAAATTGCACGGTCTATCCGAAATTAAAAATAAATAAATAAACATATCGTCTATACAGCAACATCCTTTTATAAAAAATTGCACGGTCTGTCAGAAATTAAAAATAAATAAATAAAAAATTAAAAAATATAAAAAATTGCACGATCTGTCAGAAATTAAAAATAAATAAATAAACATACCGCCTATACAGCAACATCATTTTGTAAAAAATTGCACAGTCTATCCGAAATTAAAAATAAATAAATAAACATATCGCCTATACAGCAACATCCTTTTATAAAAAATTGCACAGTCTGTCAGAAATTAAAAATAAATAAATAAACATATCGCCTATACAGCAACATCCTTTTATAAAAAATTGCACGGTCTGTCAGAAATTAAAAATAAATAAATAAACATATCGCCTATACAGCAACATCCTTTTTGTAAAAAATTGCACGGTTTGTCAGAAATAAAAAATAAATAAATAAACATATCGCCTATAAAGCAACATCCTTTTATAATTGTATAGCTGCATGCTGGGGCTAATTAAAACAGGATGATTGCTAGTGTTTTTTAATGGTGTTTTTTTTTTTCTTTCATTTAAAATATATATTACCAACAAAACTCCTTAAGTATGCATTTTTTGCGTCTTGAACAGCTTCTGTTCCATGAGCGCATCAGCACTGCACAAAAAAAGTGTTTTTTTTTTATTGTAGATGCACTGGACTGCTTCTAAAATGCCCATAAAAAGTGGTACATGTCTGCTGCTTGTTTGATAACATGGATGTGCAGGACATTTTTGAGTTTCTGCATGTTGAAAGCTGCGTAGTACACGGAAAAACATAATTTAAAAAAGGCGATTTGCACTTGTTATGAATACCACCTGCAGTGTTAGTAGATCGCACGCAACACGCCCACTAATAGTACACATCATTTTATAGATTGCACATGCTGTTTAGCACGTGATATTCGGATCTTAGTAAATCTGGCCCCAAGTGCCTTGACTGTTGTCCCGATACCAATATTTTGGTACCGGTACCCAAATGTATTTCGACACTTTTCGGTACTTTTCTAAATAAAGGGGACCACAAAAAATGGCATTATTGGCTTTATTTTAACAACAAATCTTACGGTACTTTCAACGTTTGTTTCTTATTGCAAGTTTGTCCTTAAATAAAATAAGGAACATACTAGACAACTTGTCTTTTATTAGTAAGTAAGCAAACAAAGGCTCCTAATTTAGCTGCTGACATATGCAGTAACATATTGTGTCATTTTCCATTCTATTATTTTGTCAACATTATTAAGGACAAATGGTAGAAAATGAATTATTAATCTACTTGTTCATTTACTGTTAATATCTGCTTGCTTTCTCTTTTAACATGTTCTATCTACACTTCTGTTAAAATGTATTAATCACTTATCCTTCTGTTGTTTGGATGCTTTACATTAGTTTTGGATGATACCACAAATTTCGGTAACAATCCGATACCAAGTACCGTATTTTTCGGAGTATAAGTCGCACCTGCCAAAAATGCATAGTAAAGAAGGAAAAAAACATATATTAGTCGCACTGGAGTATAAGTCGCATTTTTTGGGGAAATGTATTTGATAAAACCCAACACCAAGAATAGACATTTGAAAGGCAATTTAAAATAAATAAAGAATAGTGAACAACAGGCTGAATAAGTGTACGTTATATGAGGCATAAATAACCAACTGAGAACGTGCCTGGTATGTTAACGTAACATATTATGGTAATAGTCATTCAAATAACTATAACATATAGAACGTGCTATACGTTTACCAAACAATCTGTCACTCCTAATCGCTAAATCCCATGAAATCTTATACGTCTAGTCTCTTACGTGAATGAGCTAAATAATAATATTTGATATTTTACGGTAATGTGTTAATAATTTCACACATAAGTCGCTCCTGAGTATAAGTCGCATCTCTGAAAAAAACTGCGACTTATAGTCCGAAAAATACGGTATTTAAAGGATCATACAATGATGAATATTTTAAGTCCTCATGTGTCCAGGGACATATATCATGAGTTTATAAACATAATATACATTTTTTTAAACTAAAGAAGATGTTGTGATGCCAAAGAATATCGATGTAATCATAGTAGTATTGACTAGATACGCTCCTGTACTTGGTATCATTACAGTGGATGTCAGGTGTAGATCCACCCATGGCGTTTGTTTACATTGTGACGCCGGTGATCTACGGTGTGTAGTGAAGCAAGTTTAGCTATTCCTCGTCCTGCAGGGATGATACTTGTAAGAAACATACTTTATTTGTCGCCATGGAGGCGAGGATTAGTGCTTTAGAAGTAGCTAAAACACTGCAGACCGGAGATGGACGTTAGCCGCTAGTTAGCTAGCTGTGTCTTAAAGCACCTCTTCCTGAGGGCGTTTCAGTGTTATAACTTCACCTTTATCATTAGTTTTTAAATCAAAATGCGGCCGTTCTCCCTTTTCTGTCTACACACTGTGTCTGCTTGTAAGTACTCTGTGATTGTGCGCTGCCGAACATGCTCCTCTGCTCGTAAACCCAGCAATGACACGACTTGACGACGACAGGTACTTTTTAGAGGCGGTTTAATACTGAATATGATTCATTAGTATCGTGGTACTGTACTAATGCCGGTATACCGTACAACCCTAGTCCAAACCACCTCGAAGATTAATTGTCCTTTGTGTTTCCCAATCTGTTCCCCATCCACTCTCATGTTCACATCAGGACTATCTGGGAGTCGACATGAGACAATAAATAGTTTTAGCACATGTCGCTTTACTGCCGTTGCTTACATCTTAATGTTACTTGGCCCAAGGGACAATGTGGCTTTACACCATCTTACAGTTCAGAAGAACAAAAGGCCAACATGATCTCATAGATCAGAGGTGTCAAAGTCGTTATGTTTGGCCCTAGAGGGCCGCTTTGAACAGTGAATACTATTTTTACACAATTGTTTTATGCATTTTATTAGTAGATTTTTTTTTAAACTAAAATGTAAAAAAAATATGGTGAATTGCAATAATTTCACCTAAAAAATTTTAGTGCATATTACTGTAAATGGAAAAACAGTACTGCTGTTTTTATGGTAAAGAAAAGGCAGCTCAGTTGCCAGAATTTTACTGTAAAATTTACATTTGTTTTTTTTTACTGTAAATAAAAAAAACTGCAATTTTACAGTAAAATTATGGCCCCTGAGCTGCCAGTTTGTTTTTGTTTTTTTTACCGCAAATTAACTGTAGATTTTTTGGTGTATTACTGTAAATGCCAAAACGGCACCACCGTTTATTACAGTAAAAACAAGTAAACATTTTTTCATTAAGAGAAAAATGCTGTAAAAAACAGTCAATTTCACAATTTTACCATGAAATCTATTGCTACTTTTACATTGCACAATTTGATGGATAACTTGCTTTGAAATC
Source organism: Entelurus aequoreus (assembly GCF_033978785.1). Taxonomy (NCBI): domain Eukaryota; kingdom Metazoa; phylum Chordata; class Actinopteri; order Syngnathiformes; family Syngnathidae; genus Entelurus; species Entelurus aequoreus. The sequence continues at coordinate 13,437,278 of NC_084752.1, forward strand.
ATTATTATTAGTAGTATTTATTTCTATGTAAAAAAAAATGGTTTGGATGTTTGATAATATATTTCTGCATAATTAGACAATATTTAAGTTAACATCATTTGCGATTACATGGAGTACATTTTTTTCCCCCTCCCAAAATAGAAAGAAAGAATACATTTAGTAAGAAAAGTGTCAGTACTTTATTGATACATATTATTTCCAGGCTTTGGAGGGCCAAATAAAAATGATGTGGCCTTGAGTTTGACACCTGTGTCATAGATCATAAAAGAGAAAGACAAGTGATAAAGGAGGCCCAAAGAAACCGATTGCAGTGTCTAAATCAGGGGTGTCCAAAGTGCGGCCCGCAGCTAATTGTTTACCGGCCCGCCGCACATTCTGGAAATGCTATTGCAAAAATTAAAAAAAACATTTAAAAAAGTGGAAAGAGGTGAAATCTAACTAGAAAAAGTTGCAATGTTGACACAAAGCTACCATGCAGGCTTTTTTTTCTTCTTTTGTCTAACTTTCTTTTTTCTTTTTTTGCCATTGCTCAAAAAAAAAAAAAAATCAATGTTATAATGAATTATTGACCTATTCAAGGCTCCAATTATTTCAAATATTTCACTTTAAAATGTTTTATGTGGGAAACATTGCATATATTGTGTGGTTGCCATACAAAACATCAACATTTTATTTGACAAAAGAGCATAAAACAAACAAAATAATAGTTCAAACGTAAAATCGACGGATATATCTGAAGTTGAGCTCGTAACTTAAGTGTTGAAAGTAAAAAAAAAACTAATAAAAATGTATCACTTTCTGAGTGGGGCACCTTTTGGATCCCAAATATATTTAATGGGATTTTGTTTATCTTTTCACTGTGATTACCGGTACTCAAAAATAATAACAAATTAAAATCAATGGTGTCCTGCATTATTGATATTTTTAAGGCTATAATTACTTCACATCAAACATTGCTTTCTGAATGTTTTGGGCAGTGGGGGAAATACTGCATATTTCAGTTTTATTTTAAAAAACTAAGTTGTCTTTGCCAGAAAAGGCATAAAACCTTTTTGTATTTTTAAACTTTATATCAACCTGAAGTTGATATACTGTACAGATTTACTGTAAGTGTTAAATAAATAAAAAAAAATTATTATTTGACTTGTTTTTAACATTTTAATGACTTAGACCCTTTATGGTGCCCGGGAGCCCTAAAGGTAAAAAACAAACTAAATCCATATATTTTGTTATGGTATGAAAATTTAAAATATCAAAATGGCCCCCGCATGCTTTAATTTTTCCGTGTGCGGCCCTTAGTGGAAAAAGTTTGGACACCCCTGGTCTAAATTGTAGCCCAGCTAAGTTTGAGATCCCCCCCCCCCCCCCCCCACGTCTGTTTCCAGGCAATTGTTTAGGATAAGCAAACAAATCCTCAAACATGAAGGCAGGACTGGCGTATGTTGGTTGTCAAACATTCTAATCCTCATTGTTTTCTCCTTGTCACTCAACCAACATTCGATGTAGTCAGTAGACGTGATTAGTGGGATTTATGAGCGATTGTCAATTGTTTGTCTTTGTTTTGGCTGAAGTGGACAAGTAGTGGGACTGTGTGCGTTATTATGCACAGGAAAGGAAGAAAGCTTAATTGGCATGCATGTTTTTAGCCTCGTCTGATGCCTCATATATGGCCTGTTGAATGAACATTGATCTGTTCAGCTGCATGAACATTGTTCATCCAACAGGACAATGATGCAAGCTTGGTGTCGTATGTTGTGTTGATTAATAAGTCTTGGTTCAATGAAATGATGGTGCTCATAATTCAATTAGACATGCTGAAAAAGGAGTAGGAAAAACAATAACTTAATTAGTCCTACTTCTTCTCCCCAGCTCAACGGTTACTGATAGTGTGTTCACTTTCTGTGTTCCAAATTTTAAAACCTATAACTACTATTTTTAATAGCGAAAGACAAGAATATGGATGTTGTATTGAACCTATTCAGTAATATTACTTGCCGCTCTCTAGATTTATATGTACAAAACCCAAAACCAGTGAAGTTGGCACATTGTGTAAATGGTAAATAAAAACAGAATACAATGATTTGCAAATCCTTTTCAACTTATATTCAATTGAATAGACTGCAAAGACAAGATATTTAATGTTCAAACTGAGAAACTTTTTTTTTTTTTTTTGCAAATAATCACTAACTTAGAATTTAATGGCAGCAACACATTGCAAAAAAGTTGGCACATGGGCATTTTTACCACTGTGTTACATGGCATTTCCTTTTAACAACACTCAGTAAACGTTTGGTAACTGAGGAGACCAATTTTTGAAGCTTTTCAGGTGGAATTCTTTCCCATTCTTGCTTGATGTACAGCTTAAGTTGTTCAACAGTCCGGGGTCTCCGTTGTGGTATTTTAGGCTTCATAATGGGCCCCACATTTTTAACGGGAGACAGGTCTGGGGCCGTATTTATCAAGCGTCTTAGAGTGCCATTTTACACTTAAGTCCTGAGAATTTGCAAAATTTAGTCCTACTCTCTAACTTAAGAATAAAAGCTATTTATCAACTTTCTTAAGTCTAAGAATCACTCCTACTCTCCACGATATTTAAGAGACCTTCAGAGGTGTCCTAAGTGGTTAGGAGTTGCCAGCGGGGGATGGCACTGAGGCGAGAGAGACGTGCGCGAACGTTCAGGGAGCGGAAGGATGTCCTGGCTTTGTTTGATGACGAGCAGCTGATCAAACGGTATTGTTTAGACAGAGCGGGTATTATTTTTGTCACAGATTTAATAAGGGGCGTCATCTCATCAGCAACATCACGCAGCAGAGCTTTTACAGCAGAACTAAAGGTCATCACAATGCTTCGATATCTCACCACTGGGAAAATGCACATTTATTTTTGATTCATTGCCAATATTGTTTGTTTGATTTGTATTATTTTGTAGTTTATTCTCAAAATATACACTCCCATTGTCCACTTAAATATTTCTAAGATATTTCTTTATTCCTAGACAAGGGATTCCCTTCCGTGATTGGTCATTTCTATGGACACAAAAATGACGTCACCTAAAATTCCGTTTACGGCACATAGTAATGTCGTTATTCAGCTCTGAGTTTGACACTTAAGATTCAGTCCTACACTTCGCTGAAAGTGTGAGTAAGACGCTTGATAACTAACTTTTAAGTGCAGCTTTCAGCGAATAATAAGTCAACTCTTAGCAGACTTCTTAGGAGTAATTCTAAGAAGCTTGATAAATACGGCCCCTGGACTACAGGCAGGCCAGTCTAGTACCTGCACTCTTTTACTATGAAACCACGCTGTTGTAACACGTGGCTTGACATTGTCTTGCTGAAATAAGCAGGGGCGACATGATAACATTGTTTGGATGGCAACATACACTACCGTTCAAAAGTTTGGGGTCACCCAAACAATTTTGTGGAATAGCCTTCATTTCTAAGAACAAGAATAGACTGTCGAGTTTCAGATGAAAGTTCTCTTTTTCTGGCCATTTTGAGCGTTTAATTGACCCCACAAATGTGATGCTCCAGAAACTCAATCTGCTCAAAGGAAGGTCAGTTTTGTAGCTTCTGTAATGAGCTAAACTGTTTTCAGATGTGTGAACATGATTGCACAAGGGTTTTCTAATCATCAATTATCCTTCTGAGCCAATGAGCAAACACATTGTACCATTAGAACACTGGAGTGATAGTTGCTGGAAAAGGGCCTCTATACACCTTTATAGATATTGCACCAAAAACCAGACATTTGCAGCTAGAATAGTCATTTACCACATTAGCAATGTATAGAGTGTATTTCTTTAGAGTTAAGACTAGTTTAAAGTTATCTTCATTGAAAAGTACAGTGCTTTTCCTTCAAAAATAAGGACATTTCAATGTGACCCCAAACTTTTGAACGGTAGTGTATGTAGCTCTAAAACCTGTATGTACCTTTCAGCATTAATGATGCCTTCACAGATGTGTAAGTTACCCATGTCTTGGGCACTAATACACCACCATACCATCGCAGATGCTGGCTTTTGAACTTTGCGCCTAGAACAATCCGGATGGTTCTTTTCCTCTCAGGTCCGGAGGACACGACGTCCACAGCTTCCAAAAAACAAATTGAAATATGGACTCGTCAGTCACTTTCCCACTTTGCAGCAGTCCATCTTAGATGAGCTCGGGCCCAGCGAAGTCGGCGGCGTTTCTGGGTGTTGTTGATAAATGGCTTTCGGTTTGCACAGTAGAGTTTTAACTTGCTCTTACAGATGCAGCGACAAACTGTAGTTACTGACAGTGGTTTTCTGAAGTGTTCCTCAGCCCATGTGGTGATATCCTTTACACACTGATGTCGGTTTTTGATTCAGTACCGCCTGAGGGATCGAAGGTCCGTAATATCATTGCATATGTGCAGTGATTTCTCCAGATTATCTGATCCTTTTGATGATATTACAGACCGTAGATGGTGAAATCCCTAAATTCCTTGCAATAGCTGGTTGAGAAATGTTGTTCTTAAACTGTTGGACAATTTGCTCTCGCATTTGTTCACAAAGTGGTGACCCTCGCCCCATCCTTGTTTGTGAATGACTGACATGGAAGCTGCTTTTATACCCAATCGTGGCACCCACCTGTTCCCAATTAGCCTGTTCACCTGTGGGATGTTCCAAATAAGTGTTCGATGAGCATTCCTCAACTTTAGTGAGTCCTTGAGTCAAATGCTATTGTCTGTTTGTGATGTTTTTAAGTATAACAAATGAGATTTCAAAATTGGAGATTAAGATCACATGACTTGAGATTTTTTGAAGGGGTCACAATATACATTTTTTTCTAGGCGCTTTCTCACCGTCTCTTCATGATGCACTGTCTTATTTATGTGCCTCCACTTTGACTGTGTCTTCACCTCGATGCGTCCATGTTGTAGTTTTTAGCACTTTCATATCAAGCCTACTGACAGATATAAGTTAGAACTATACGCTACTTTGTATTCGAAATGGCAACAGCGGAGGACCCATGTGCATGTACGAGCCAGTCTGCCCCACAAGAAGAGAATAGAGTAAAAGAAGGAGCTTATTGACTACGATGTTGGCATACTCGCACAAAGCTCTTCGGGTAAAACTGTGCAGCTATCTGCTGACGTCAACAATGGCAAAAATGTCACAAAGGTTTAAAAAAAAAAAAAAGTTATTAATTTTTTTTCCGTTATTTTAATTTTTTCAATCTGTCCTGTGCAGCCACTCAGGCAAATCATATAGTTGATGTACATGCACAGATTTAGTTTACAAAAGAGAAGTGTTGGATACTTTTCCTGCTGCCTTATTTGTATTTGACTTTATTAAATGTTTGGGAAGCATTTTATTAAACAAAACCAATTTTCTTTTAAGTAATTATAAAATTCATCAGAGCTGTTTATCTATTTTATGGAAGAATGCAGTTAATCATAGAATGGATGTACCTCTGCGAAATAGTGTTTTAAAATATTATTTCACAGAGATAAAACAAAAAAAAATGTGTTAGTTTATTTAATTTTCTACAAATGCTACTGAAATATTTGTTCCCTCACTCTTAACTTAAAGTAACTTTTCCTCATTGTTGTCCTTAATTTGTCCAAGAGAAAAATTCATAAAGCAATTACTGTCCAGACCGTAAGATTATAATGTAAATGTCTCAGCTGTAGTTGATTTATTCCGGGAAAGTTGAAGCAAATTCGAGAACACATACTGAGTCGCACATCTGTCTGGGAGGCAGCTCTTAGGAAAACAACAGTGGAGATTAAATGTCACAGAAGACAATTACTGTAGACGTTACACGTGTATTAAAAAGAGATGAACCTGAATTAAAATGATGCACAAAAAATGTGGAATTAAGAAAAAAGTTTGACTTTTTGAGATGTGGAAAAATGTCATTCTTAAAGGGGAGCTGCACTTGTTTTTGAATTTTTTTTTACTATCAAACACAATACATATGTGAGACAAGAAGACGTATGTATTTTTTTTAATGCATTCTAAATCTTAAATAAAAGCTAGCAATAGGTGGCTAACAGTGCCGGTTATGATGCTTCAATCTGTTCAATCAATCAATCAATCAAAATAGATTGATTGATTAAATAGTTCACAGTAGCACTATACATAATCACAATACCAGGGCGTGCAGTGAGGGGCATTTTGTACTCCCTCCTCCCAGGAAGAATGCTTTGCGGAAATATTTTACTTATAGATCTTTATCGCTCTGGAATAACCTGCCTCGAATTCTCACCAGCATTGAAAGTAAACAGGTTTTTAAAAAGAGAGTAATATTTTGTCTGAGTCTTTAAATTAGTTTGCTCGTTGATGATTTGTTTTGTTTTATATTGTGTAGTTATATGTATATGGTAATTATTATTCTGTGACTGTAAATTGTTTGCTTGTTTTTTTATTGATGCTTTTATTTTTTTTCTGTATTGTGTAGTTATAATTATATGCTTTTACTTGTAATTGTATTTAATTGTGGACCCCAGGAAGACTGGTGGGTTGTTGAGGCAACCAGCTAATGGGGATCCTTAATAAAAATCAAAATCAAATCAAAATCAATCAAAGTTTATTTGTATAGCCCTAAATCACAAGTGTCTCAAAGGGCTGTACAAGCCACAACGTTACGCCTATAAAGCACTCTGGAAAACATCCCAAAACCTCCAATTACTTTTTTTATACATGCTGTGAATATCAATGTAATGTATTGACAGGCACATTCATAATAACATGTAGTATTTACCGTATTTTGGTCATTTTAAGCATTCCAAGATCACAGAGCGCAACACAACGTTCACTATATCGTTCAACAATAACAACTACTACTGATCATGTCAGACTTTATGAAAGCAGACTACATGAGAGCCAAAAACAACTACCGTATTTTTTGAGGCGCACCTAAAATCCTTTCATTTTCTCGAAAATGGACAGTGCACCTTATAACCTGGTGCACCTAAAGTACGGAATACTTCTCAAAGCTATTTTATTTGGTACATGATGGAATGATAAGTGTAACCAGTAGATGGCAGTCACACATAAGAGATACGTGTAGACTGCAAGATGACGCCAGTAAACAACACCAAAACGTTAAATGTTCCATTGAGAATATAGAACATTACACACGTTGCTCAAAAATGTCTCAACATGTTGTAGTACGACTTTGGTAAGCTATGAAGCCACACCGCTTGATGGATTGTCGGCGCATTACGGCTACCATAGTCAGACGTACTGTGCTTCAACATACGAGTATTATTATGTTGCGTGTATAAGGACCACAAAAAAAATGGCACCTATTAGCAGACATATTACCTGGCGTTTTGTTTTGCAATATAATGCAAAACCAACTTTTCTTACCTTCTGGTACCTGCTGATGTGTATTTGGGTTCTGCATAAGTCCTGAAAATTGGCGCGCGTCCGCCATTGTAGTCCATGTCGACGATAAGCTTCTTCATTTTCTCTATCTTCTTGTTATGGGACATTCATCCTCCGCTGTTGCCATTTCTAATGTAAAGTAGCGGAAAGTTCTAACTTACATCCGTCAGTAGACTCGCTATGGAAGCGCTAAAAACTACCGGTGTTGTGGGTTTACATTATTCACTCAAGGAACTTTAGTTATTAGAGAGTTCCGGTTGGACACATGATGATTTTTAAGCCTGAACATACGGAGGATGAGCTTCACATTTTAGAAGCTGCGTAATAAGCAGATCCAACTATACTAACCATACCCTAAGTAGCAGTAGTGCTACGTGCCAAACAAGAAATACAAAGTACAAAATACAATGTCTGTTTCCACTGAGATGCTAACTGATGGGATGTTTTTATGTTTCAACAAGACTTGTGTTTCCGGATTAGATGAGCATCATGATCCTCCTCCGTTAAAAAATGCGAGGAGCAAACAAGCATATTATCTTGTCTTCCTAGCAATGTGTTCTAGATATAAATTGAATGTTACAGTTGGCTTACTCGTCAGGTTATGGCCACTGCCTTTCACGGACTAGTACAAACTTTTACCAACTCAGAGGCGATGCAGCAGCTCAGTATGTCAATAGCTGCATAACTTACCTCTCGGTGATCAATGTGCCGTGTTACTAAAAGTAGTTCCTTGGCGTTTGCTCCCATAATAACGGTGTCGCTAATCCTTGGTTAATATGCTGGTCACAACAAGTAAATGGAGCAGTGTTTGTGGTTTTTGGATGTTTTTCTAGAGGGCTTCATAAGCCGAATAGATGACTCCCGTTAGGTACATTGTTTGCCACCTCTTGCTAGCGGTATTTTGCGATTTAGAATACAGCAAAAAAGAGAAACACAAGTGGCCTGTCTTAAAAAGTGCCGTTCCCCTTTAATGTTTTGATGTTAGAACAGTTTGATCATTTAAATGCAATTTTGAGGTCCTGAAAATGGTGCATTTTGGAAAAACGAGGCATTTTTGGAATCTTAGGAATTGATAACCTGATGTTTTAAACAAGCTGGATGTTTTGGTGATGGAAGGGTTAGAAGTGGTTGAAAAATGGGAACGTAATAAGAAAAAATAAGAATTTGGGTTTGGTAAATGTGACATTTCAGGAAAATTTGAATTTTTGATGTGAGAAATATGCTGATGTGTGTTGAAAGTTTGATAAGAATTGTGGAAATGTGAAAATTCAGGAAAAGTTTAACTTCTGGAGTTGTTTTTTTTTTGTTCAAAATGTCCTGAATAGTCCATAGTTTTCATGTAGGAATGGCATTGTTTCCAACTAGAGATGTCCGATAATATCGGCCGATAAATGTTTTAAACTGTAATATCGGAAATTATCGGTATCAGTTTTGTTATTATCGGTATCGTTTTTATTTTTTTTTATTTTTTATTAAATCAACATAAAAACACAAGATACACTTACAATTAGTGCACCAACCCAAAAAAACTCCCTCCCCCATTTACACTCATTCACACAAAAGGGTTGTTTATTTCTGTTATTAATATTCTGGTTCCTACATTATATATCAATATATATCAATACAGTCTGCAAGGGATACAGTCCGTAAGCACACATGATTGTGCGTGCTGCTGGTCCACTAATAGTACTAACCTTTAACAGTTAATTTTACTCATTTTCATTAATTACTAGTTTCTATGTAACTGTTTTTATATTGTTTTACTTTCTTTTGTATTCAAGAAAATGTTTTGAATTTATTTATCTTTTATTTTATTTAAAAAAAAAACAACAACCTTATCTTCACCATACCTGGTTGTCCAAATTAGGCATAATAATGTGTTAATTCCACGACTGTATATATCGGTATCGGTTGATATCGGTATCGGTAATTAAAGAGTTGGACAATATCGGAATAACGGATATCGGCAAAAAGCCATTATCGGACATCCCTATTTCCAACGATATAATCAAATGATAGTGCTCAAGGGGCATTGGGTACATGACGTCAACAATCACAATGACGTCAATGCGTTTTGTGATGATGAACTTCTAGCAAATGACCATTTTAAAAGTCCCATTTCAATGACTTTATGCATGAGCGTGAACAGGTGGCGTTGAGTATTCAACTCTGGCACATGTGTATATAATTATTTCTGGTCAGAGAACGCAAAGTCATCAGATTTTATGTGCAATGGCAACAAATAGACTCACATTTATGAGGTGTCAATTAAACCGTAGCTTGAAATCTGCATTTGTTTGTGAGCCATAATAATTAATTTGTTCAGCAGTCCGATGCTATTTACTAAATAAACACAGCTGTCAGTCCAACTATACTCAAAATATCAATAAAACAACACACACACTAGGGGAAGCCCTTAATTCTTCAAATATAAGCATTGTAGTGGTAGAAAACTCACATGGGCCATAACTTCCGCACCGACTGTTAAAGACAAAAAATGGAAACAGAAGTGGCAGTTCTCAAGTGAAAAGGTAAAAAATAAATGTCTCCGCATAAACACGCATGGACCATCATGTTATTTATAATGTCTAACACAAAGGCTATAGATAAACTTTATCCATATATCTAAAGACAAATATTTCTTCTTTTATTCTTTAATAATATCAACTTGTCAGCTTTTTGTCATTACATGATGCCTTCATTTCTATTTTGATAGAGGGAGGTATTTTAAAAAATATATATATTTATAAATATTTTTAAGGTATGTACATGTACATGTAGAGGCTGTATCGGAACAGATCCACTAAGAGTTTGAGCAGAAATATGTCATATAAGAATTAACTATACACAATAACACATTAACAAAATGCTGTGTCACATGAATGGTTTTTGAAGTAAAACCTTTGTGACATGAAAAAAACACAAGTAATGTAAAAAAAAAACCATGTTGTTTACTTTTTGATAACAAAATAAAACACAAAGCAGTTTGGCTAAGGAAGATGAAGTCTAATAAACAAGCGTTGTTCTTCTTAAACACCTCCTAGTGGTTCAGTACAACAGTTTGGTCAACAACAACAAAAAAAAAACAGGAGTGAAAACTCTCACATCGAATACACAATCTTCACAGCCTGCGTTCAGTTCGATGAGATGACAAAACATTTGAGCTAGTATTGATGTTCTTTGAACACTGATACAGTTTGCAGTTAAATAAAGGAGTGAACATCCCAGTCAACAAACTAAAGACGTTATAAACAAGTTGTGACAACGCTCACGACACATCGCCTGCTGCATGTTTCCTCACCTCATTAACTCTCAGTCACAGCAGCTGAAGGACGCTGTATTGAGAAAATAAAAACAACATCAAATAGTTTTTCTCCTTTGCTGTATATTTTTAGAGTGGGGACAAGCGCATCCGTCTCCAATATTGTCCACACCTGTCTCCATCTAAACACAGCAGTGCGCTCTTAAACGCACGCCGAGAAGCGAGGGAAAAATGACATTAAACCAAGCGCTTGGCTCCGTTTACTCCGAGGGGAAATCTCCGGAGCAAAGTCCGTGTAGTTAGTCCGCCATGATTATCAAGCCAAACGACGCTAGTGTGCATGCACCTGACTTCGTGTTGCCTAAAATGCATTAATAAATGACGTGTTTTTTTGTAATAAAAAAATTAGACGGTATTACTAACCGTCTGGAATTTTATCGCAAATTATCACTATAGTGGGACAGCACGGTGCCACAGGGGTTATTGCATGTGTCTCACAATACGAAGGTCCTGAGTTCAATCCGGGGCTTGGGGTCTTTCTGTGTGGAGTTTGCATGTTCTCCCCGTGACTGCGTGGGTTCCCTCCAGGTACTCCGGCTTCCTCCCACCTCCAAAGACATGCACCTGGGGATAGGTTGATTGGCAACCCTAAATTGGCCCTAGTGTGTCAATGTTGTCTGTCTATCTGTGTTGGCCCTGCGATGAGGTGGCGACTTGTCCAGGGTGTACCCCGCCTTCCGCCCGAATGCAGCTGAGATAGGCTCCAGCACCCCTCGCGACCCCGAAAAGGACAAGCGGTAGAAAATGGATGGATGGATTATCATTATTGTGTTTATTGTTACACCCCTAGTCCATTAACAAGTAAAAAGTCAAGGGCGATAACGGCATGTTCTTGCCGCCAATGCTGGTCAATTTTTTAGGGCATTACGGCAAATAACGAGGGCGGTCGCGGCACTTGCCGCGGTTGCCCTGGTTAAATTCGAGAAATGATTCTACTAAATGATCAACAACATAAAGATTTGTCCTTAAATGTATGGATAGCATTTATTTAGCCCTTGTGTTTAGGGATGTCCAATAATATCGGCCTGCCGATATTATCGGCCGATAAATGCGTTAAAATGTAATATCGGAAATTATCGGTATCGTTTTTTTTATTATCTGTATTTTTGTTTTTTTTAATTTTTATTTGTATTAAATCAACATAAAAAACACAAGATACACTTACAATTAGTGCACCAACCCAAAAAACCTCCCTCCCCCCATTTCTTTCTGTTATCAATATTCTGGTTCCTACATTATATATCAATATATATCAATACAGTCTGCAAGGGATACAGTCCGTAAGCACACATGATTGTGCGTGCTGCTGGTCCACTAATAGTACTAACCTTTAACAGTTAATTTTACTCATTTTCATTAATTACTAGTTTCTATGTAACTGTTTTTATATTGTTTTACTTTCTTTTGTATTCAAGAAAATGTTTTTAATTTAGTTATCTTATTTTATTTATTTTTTTTAAAAAGTACCTTATCTTCACCATACATGGTTGTCCAAATTAGGCATAATAATGTGTTAATTCCACGACTGCATATATCGGTTGATATCGGTATCGGTTGATATCGGTATCGGTAATTAAAGAGTTGGACAATATCGGATATCGGCAAAAAGCCGTTATCGGACATCCCTACTTGTGTTAGACTATTTCATTACAAATTACATGATGATGACACGTTCCAACCGACACTGTTTTTATTTAACATAATGAATAATCGTGATTAATAGTCGTCATTTCAATAATGATCGAAATAATCGGGATTATTAGTTTGCCCATAATCAAGAAGCTTTAAGGCAGGGGTATCAAACGTAGGGCCCGAGGGCCGGATCAGGCCCGCGAACATGTTTTATCCGGCCCGCGGGATAAAATTGTATGAAGTATGAAAATTAACCTGAAATTTTTAATGAAAGAAACAGCTGTTCTTAATGTGTCCACTGGATGTTGCAATATCAATTATTTGTATCTTTGTAGATGATGCTACATATGTACAAAATAAACCACATGTCGAGGAAAATGATCAAACTACATAAATAACATGTTGTAATTTGATTTTGATATAATTTTTTTGTCTTGATAATTTGACCAATGAACATTATCACATCATTTATTCAGAAAATATAAATAACGACAAAAAAAGATAGAATACTATTAACCCCAACAGGTAATTGTTAAAAAAAAACTAAACAACATTATGATTTGTACAATTTCAGAATGTGCTTGTTCTATTTTTAAACAAAGAAAACAATCTGAAGATGTCTTTATTTTTAAGTTACCGTGCATTATATCGGCCAAAATGCATTAAAAATGAATACATGGGTATGTATGTACGGGTTTTAATGGTTTGACAAATGTAAAACTTGGACACACTCACATTCATTTTCAATGAGGATGTTGTTGTGGAAAATGTGGAATTGTAGGAAGAAAAAAACAAACTTGTAACGTGCAAAAAGATAGCCGCAATGTTTTGAATGAGCTTAGTCTGTTGATGTTGCATTGCTCTGAATGGGTTGAGAAATGTACAGTGTTTCCTATAAACTGCCAAGATACCTGTGGCGGTGGGGGCGTGGCTATGGGCGTGGTCACCGTGACATCAATGAGTAATTTGCATAATTTACTACAATGATATGATTTTCTCTAAAAAGGCTCAAAAAATGTATACTTACTAATGAATAATAACAGTTTTGTTTTAAACGTCCATCCATCCATCCATCCATCCATTTTACAATATAATTACAACACTTTATGTACATATTTATATACAGATTTGAACAAGAAGTTATTCACTGAAATATATTTATTAATTGTGGTTCTTACAAAAAATATATCTTCTAAAATATAAAAGCTAAAATGTCTCTTAAAGCTCTGCCCCTTTAATTAGTGCATACTAAATAAATTAACTTTAGCCTACTACTACAACCATATTATTTACCAGCAACATAAAGTGAAACAGAGGCAGAGGTGTCCTGCCACAGTCAGTAACAAATAAACAGAAAACAGTAGTGGTCAAATACAAATAAGGCAACAAGAGAAGTATCCTACACTTCTCTTTTGTAAAGTAAATCTGAACAGCCTATATGGGCATCTACATCAACTATATGATTTGCCTGAGAAGCTGGACAGGACAAAAAAAAAAAAAAAAAATTATTTTTTTTATTTGTGGCGGACGTAATTCTTTCGTGGCGGGCCGCCACAAATAAATGAATGTGTGGGAAACACTGAAGTAGTTGATCCTCCCAAAAAAATGATGGCAAATAATAAAAAGAATAGTGCAGAATACCTTACAGTGTGTTGTGTATGCTCTCCTGCACTCACAAAATGATAAAAGGTTTTCCAGACAGCCCAAGAAAAATGTAAGGTCGCTCAGGAGACCACAACAAAGACGAGTGTGTGTGCATGTACGTGTGTGTGTGTGTGTGTGTGTGTGTGTGTGTGTGTGTGTGTGTGTGTGTGTGTGTGTGTGTGTGTGTGTGTGTGTGTGTGTGTGTGTGTGTCAAGAAGGGGAAGGCTCTCACTTATTTACTCACTCCCTCTTTCACTCTATTGCGTGTGCACATAGTGAACATTGTTTTGATATTAACATTAAAAATTAAGAGTTATTAGCCATTATTTACGGTTTTTACCAACGTTATTTTGTGCACGCTACGTCGTTGTGTTTGTGTTGTTCCAATTTAAGGGGAGACGTGTCAATGTGTTGTTATGTCGGTGTCTCCGGAGTGTTTTCTTGTGAAGAAGCTCTGCTCTCCACTACTCTGGGTTTGCTCTTCCTGCCCGTTGTCCTGCCCTCTTCTTTTATCTCTCATCTCATTATTGTTTGCTGGCTCCTGTTCTACTGCACGTCCCCCCCGGCACCTTGTGTGTGGAGGACCTGGTGAAACATAGCCAGATATAGGCAAACATTGTTGGCATTTATTATTTTCATTTAGCAGATAAGCACACGAGGTGCTGTTGCATTTGTTCTATATTGTTCCCTGCTGCACGCATGCTTTATCTGTACATAAATTATTCTGTTGGCCCACTGCATATTTTCTCAAATAAAAGAGCACAAGGGACTCGGACCACAAGTTGTTTTGCCCTGTAAAAGAAATAATTTATGATAATACTTTAACATTTTTACTTAAACTAATAATTGAGCATTATTTTTAGGAATTGGCCATATAGCCTAAAATCTATATTGTGCCCGCCTGTATATATTATTTGGTATACAGTCGTTTAATGGCTAAGTTGACATACACTTGTAAAGAACATAATGTCATGGCTGTCTTGAGTTTCCAATAATTTCTACAACTCTCTATTTTTTGTGATAGAGTGATTGGAGCACATACTTGTTGGTCACAAAAAACATTCATGAAGTTTGGTTCTTTTATGAATTTTGAAAATATGAGCAAATCTGCTGGGTCAAAAGTATACATACAGCAATGTTAATATTTGCTTACATGTCCCTTGGCAAGTTTCACTGCAATAAGGCACTTTTGGTAGCCATCCACAAGCTTTTAGTTGAATTTTTGACCACTCCTCTTGACAAAATTGGTGCAGTTCAGCTAAATGTGTTGGTTTTCTGACATGGACTTGTTTCTTCAGCATTGTCCACATGTCTAAGTCAGGACTTTGGGAAGGCCATTCTAAAACCTTATTTCTAGCCTGATTTAGCCATTCCTTTACCACTTTTGACGTGTGTTTGGGGTCATTGTCCTGTTGGAACACCCTACTGCGCCTAAGACCCAACCTCCGAGCTGATGATTTTTTTCATGATCCGTGGCCCGGATCATGTTTTTGTTATATTCTGTTAGTTTTGGACTCCCTTAGTTCCTGTTTTTGTGCACCCTTGTTTGCTTTTAGTTACCATGGGCAGTGTTTCCCATAAACTGCCAAGATACCTGTGGCGGTGGGGGCGTGGCTATGGGCGTGGTCACCATGACATCATCGAGTAATTTGCATAATTTACTACAATGATATGATTTTCTCTAAAAAGGCTAAAAAAATGTACACTTACTAATTAATAATAACAGTTTTGTTTTAAACGTCCATCCATCCATCTATCCATTTTACAATATAATTACAACACTTTATGTACATATTTATATACAGATTTGAACAATAAGTTATTCACTGAAATATATTTATTAATTGTGGTTCTTACAAAAAATATATCTTGTAAAATATAAAAGCTAAAATGTCTCATAAAGCTCTGCCCCTTTAATTAGTGTATACTAAATAATTTAACTTTAGCCTACTACTACAAGCATATTATTTACCAGCAACATAAAGTGAAACAGAGGCAGAGGTGTCCTGCCACAGTCAGTAACAAATAAACAGAAAACAGTAGTGGTGGTAGATAGACACAGAGCTTCATCAAACATCTGATCCACTGAACAAAGAGCTCCAAAAATCTTGAACTTTAGACTGCCATCAGTTTTACTCCCTACACTTAACCATGTGTTTCCTACTGCCTGCAGACTTTGCACCCTTTGTTATAAACACATGTTGTGTTTCTAATATAAATACATTTAATAAAGTCAAATACAAATAAGGCAACAAGAGAAGTATCCTACACTTCTCTTTTGTAAAGTAAATCTGAACAGCCGATATGGGCATCTACATCAACTATATGATTTGCCTGAGAAGCTGGAGAGGACAAAAAAATAAATAAAATAATAATAATAATTTTTTTTTATTTATTTTTTTTAATTATTTTTTTAAAAATTTGTGGCGGACGTAATTCTTTCGTGGCGGGCCGCCACAAATAAATGAATGTGTGGGAAACACTGATGGGTGCTTATTGTTTCCACCTGTCTCTGATTGGTGCTCGGGACGTTCACCTGTTTCCCGAGCACTAATCAGAGGGACTATTTAATCCTGCCTTTGCCGGTCAGTCAGCCTGGCTTCATTGTTTGCTTCATGCCACAGTTACGTGAGTATTCTTTATCTCTAGTCTATGTCAAGTGTTAGCTTTTTCCTCTGACTTGTTTTCAGTTTTTTGGTACTTGTTTGATTTCGACAATAAATCATGTTCTTACCTGCACGCCCTGTCCGGAGTGGTCCGTTTGCATCCCGGGGGAACGAACCTCGCAGCAAGCTGCGACCACCCGCACGTGACAGATTTTAGGTTGTCCTGAAGAATTTGGAGGTAATCCTTCTTTTTCATTGTCCCATTTAAAGCACCAGTTCCATTGGCAGCAAAACCGGCCCATCGCATATTACTGCCACCACCATGCTTGACGGTAGGAATGATGTTCCTGGGATTAAAGGCCTCACCTTTTCTCCTCCAAACATATTGCTGGGTATTGTGGCCAAACAGCTCAATTTTTGTTGCCAAGGGACATGTAACCAAATATTAACATTGCTGTATGTATACTTTTGACCCAGCAGATTTGGTCACATGTTCAGTAGACCCATAATAAATTCATAAAAGAACCAAACTTCATGAATGTTTTTTGTGACAAACAAGTATGTGCTCCAATCACTCTATCACAAAAAAATAAGAGTTTTAGAAATTATTGGAAACTCAATACAGCCATGACATTATGTTCTTTACAAGTGTATGTAACTTGGCTCCTAATTTATCTGCTGACACATTCAATACCATATCGTACCATGAATTTTTATTCAAAACTATAATTAATATACTTGCTCATTTACTGTTACTAGCTGGTTATTTCTGTGGTTCTACCTACACTCCTGTTCAAATGTTATTAGCAATTTATTGTCAATCTTTCATTTGTTTTGGGAGATACTACAAATGAGAGTAACTGGGTATCGATCTGATTTTAAGTTGGTACAAGGCCAGTGTTGGTCATACCAATGCTTAAAATGTTCAAGTTTATTGATTGATTCCATTTTAATCCCAATTATAATCAGACACAACACAGGATGGTAGTGTAACAATATCAATTAAATATTAACAGTATTTATTTCTCTTGGCCCTGATTTGTCATGATGACGATGTCCATAAAGCCCTGGAGGTAACCATTGCTGACTTAGAAGATGCTTTTGCACTGTGGATAGACATTCGCCATTAGCGCCAATGCTACATTGCGTTAAGAACGCTTTCGTTCACTTGTTGCTGTCAAATTTGCGGGACACAGCTAGAATGTGTTATCAACATGCATTATCACTATATAAAGGTAGTCTTAAAAGCTCTATCGTCGGCCAAATTTATATAGAATATATTGTCTATGTAATTATTGTAATTAATGTTATAATGTCAATACATTTTACTTGTAGATTTAAAGGCCTACTGAAATGAATTTTTTTTATTTAAACGGGGATAGCAGATCCATTCTATGTGTCATAGTTGATCATTTCGCGATATTGCCATATTTTTGCTGAAAGGATTTAGTATAGAACAACGATGATAAAGTTCGCAACTTTTGGTCGCTGATAAAAAAAGCCTTGCCCCTACCGGAAGTAGCGTGACGTCACAGGAGGTAGGATTCCTCAAAATTCCCCGTTGTTTACAATGGAGCGAGAGAGATTCGGACCGAGAAAGCGACGATTACCCCATTAATTTGAACGAGGATGAAAGATTTGTGGATGAGGAACGTTAGAGTGACGGACTAGAATGCAGTGAAAGACATATATTTTTTCGCTCTGACCGTAACTTAGGTACAAGGTCTCATTGGATTCCACACACTCTCCTTTTTCTATTGTGGATCACGGATTTGTATTTTAAACCACCTCGGATATTATATCCTCTTGAAAATGAGAGCCGAGAACGCGAAATGGACATTCACAGTGACTTTTATCTCCACGACAATACATCAGCGAAGCTCTTTAGCTACTGAGCTAACGTGATAGCATCTGGCTCCAATGCAGATAGAAACAAAATAAATGAATCCCTGACTGGAAGGATAGACAGAAGATCAACAATACTATTAAACCAGGGACATGTAACTACACGGTTAATAATTTCCAGCTTGGCGAAGCTTAACAATGCTGTGTTGCTAACGACGCCATTGAAGCTAATTTATCAACCGGACCTCACAGAGCTATGCTAAAAACATTAGCTATCCACCTATGCCAGCCAGCCCTCATCTGCTCATCAACACCCGTGCTCACCTGCGTTTTTTTTAGGACTGTTTTAAAACATGAATAAATGAGCAAAATGTATTTGACTATTTTAACTCAGTATGTTGTTGTGTACTGCTATTTTGACCTCCATTGGATTGATTTTAATATTGATTTTTAACAGGCAAAGAGGAGAACGTTATCAATGCGTCCCCTGCATCCTTCCATTTTTCTGTATGTGGAAAAACCTTTTTTGGACATTCCTGTCTTGCAGCACATACCAGTTTATCTTTCGTGTTAGAACACGGCATTCCATGTTTCCCTCGGGCATCATGTGGAGATGCCAGCAGGCACAGAACTCAGTATTTCACTTGAAAGTCATTTTGGAACATTGATCAGAGCCTCAGATGTGTATTGCCTTAAGTCTCCTCGGCAATCACTGCTGGGTTAACATCATGTCCGCATCTAGCAGACTGGACTTCTGCACTCGGTTTATAGTTTGGATCAGTGTTTCTCAAACATTCGGTCAGGCCCTCCCCGTGAAATGCCTCTTTGAATGAAACACACACATCCACACACACATTGCAAGGAATTTAGGGATTTCACCATCTACAGTCCATAATATCATCAAAAGGTTCTGAGAATCTGGAGAAATCACAGCACGTAAGCGATGATATTACAGACCTTCGATCCCTCAGGCGGTACTGCATCAAAAAGCGACATCAGTGTGTAAAGGATATCATCACATGGGCTCAGGAACACTTCAGAAAGCCACTGTCAGTAACTACAGTTGGTCGCTACATATGTAAGTGCAAGTTAAAACTCTACTATGCAAAGCGAAAGCCATTTATCAACAACACCCAGAAACGCCGCCGGCTTCGCTGGGCCCGAGCTCATCTAAGATGGACTGATGCAAAGTGGGAAAGTGTTCTGTGGTCTGACGGGTCCACATTTCAAATTGTTTTTGGAAACCGTGAACGTCGTGTCCTCCGGAACGAAGAGGAAAAGAACCATGCGGATTGTTATAGGCACAAAGTTCAAAAGCCATATCTGTGATTGTATGGGAGTGTATTAGTGCCCAAGACATGGGTAACTTACACATCTGTGAAGGCACCATTAATGCTGAAAGGTACATACAGGTTTTGGAGCAACATGTGTTGCCACCCAAGCAACGTCTTTTTCATGGACGCCCCTGCTTATTTCGGCAAGACAAAGCCAAGTCACATGTTTTTAATTTTCCTGAGGGAACTCTCCTGAAGGAATCAATAAAGTACTATCTATCTATATATCTACAACAGCGTGGCTTCATAGTAAAAGAGTGCGGGTACTAGACTGGCCTGCCTGTAGTCCAGACCTGTCTCCCATTGAAAATGAGTGGCACATTATGAAGCCTAAAATACCTGTTGTACAACTTAAGCTGTACATCAAGCAAGAATGAGGAAGAATTACACCTGAAAAGCTTCAAGAATCGGTCTCCTCAGTTCCCAAACGTTTACTGTGTTGTTAAAAGGAAAGGCCATGTAACACAGTGGTAAAAATGCGGCTGTGCCAACTTTTTTGCAATGTGTTGCTGCCATTACATTCGAAGTTAATGATTTCTGTTTTTATTTACCATTTACACAACGTGCCAACTTCACTGGTTTTGGGTTTTGTAGTTCAATTAAGCTACTGTAAAGGAAATATGCGCAAACAAAAACACATTTGTCCTGTAATGTTAAATATCATTTGTATGATATGTTATTATTTATATGCTTGAAAAATACACAAATTTAAAACTTTGTGATTTTAGTTATATAGGGGTAGTGTGTTCTCTATAACCAGTATTTTATGAATTGTAACTGACCTTTACCAATGGCAGGGCATTATTGTAGACAAGTGACTTTAGTTCAGATGTATTCTTGATTATCCACATTGCTGTTGTCCGCTTACTTTTCAGTAACGTCATCATTATTTTTCCCATGCATTTTTGATTTGACTCACGTCTTATTTCATTCAATAAAATTATTCCCTTTTGTTTTCTTTTGAACTGTTTTTCATAGGTTCCCCCATGCCCTCTCCCTCCTGTCCATCATCTGTCATTGAACAAATACATCCCCAATCATCCCATCTACATGACAACCAAGTGTTAAGTGACACATCCGAGCCCGAGCCCGAGGAAGAGGAAGAGGAAGAGGAGGAGCAGGTGGATTATAGAAGCCGATTGTACTTACCGGTAAACCATGGTAATTAAATATATTTTTTATTTGCAAAGATTTCAAACGCTCCTTGTTGGCTTCCTGCTGTGACAGTTTTAATTGAACTGACTGCTAAAGGGCCCTTCTAATGCTGACAGCAGAACCTGCCTAAACAATATGATTTATATTACGTGTTGTACAAGTAATTTTTAACTTTTATTGCCAAACATCAATAACCCATGTCCATACAGATTATCACCAGCTTGTCGTTCAATTTGTAAATAAACAGTTGTGTTCATTTACAATTACATAGCTCTCAAGCCCCGTGACCCAAACGGCCGGCAAATAGGTACTTTTCTCTGGTTTATAAGTAAAACCTCCATTAAAAGTAAACTGATGTTTCTGAATGATTAGTTCCAGTGTAGACAAAGATGTGGATGTTGTTGTTGTCGTCAGTCTTTACAAGAAGGTTCATATATACCGTATTTTCCGGACTATAAGGCGCACTTAAAATATTTTTTTTTCCTTAAAACTCGACAGTGCGCCTTATAACCCGGTGCGCCTAATGTACGGAATACTTCTGGTTTTGCTCGCCGACCTCGAAGCAATTTTTGTTTGGTACATGGTGTAATGATAAGTGTGACCAGTAGATGGCAGTCAAACATAAGAGATATATGTAGACTGCACTATGATGGCAATATGTCTCAAGTAAACAACACCAACATTGTATATGTTCAATTGAAAATATAGAACATTACACACGGCGCTCAAAAATCTATCAACATATTTTAGTAAGACTTTGGTAAGCTATGAAGCCGCTCCACTTGGTGGACTTTCAGCGCATTAAACATAGGAGTATTATTACAGTGTGTCTATAAGGTAAGACATATTATCTGGCGTTTTATTACGCAATATTATGCAAAATCAACTTTTCTTACCTTCTGGTGCCTGCTGATCTGTATTTGGGATCTGCATAAATGCTGAAAAATTGCGCGCGTCCGCCTTTGTAGTCCGTACCGATGACATAGTCGATAGGCTTTTTCTTCTTCTTGTTATGGGACATTCATCCTCCGCTGTTGCCATTTCTAATATAAAGTAGTGTAAAGTTCTTACTTATATCTGTCAGTAAACTCGCCATGAAAGCGCTAAAACATACCGGTGTAGTGAGTTTACATTATTCACCCAAGGAACTTTAGTTATTAGAGAGTTCCAGTCGGACGGTTTTTCCCATTGTTGTTGTTTCCGGATGAGGAGATGCTGCACCATTACTGATTGAAGTAAAGTGTGAATGTCATTAAAACAGTTAGCTCCATCTTTTGACACTTCTTCCACTCCCGTCCTTGCACGCTACACCGCCAAAATAAAGATGACGGAGAAAAAGACGCTGCCGAAGGTGAACCACATGAATAAGACCACCCACAAAACGGTGCATCCTGAAGCGACTGTCAGAAAGCGACTTGAAGATGATCTGTAAAAAAAATAATCTATCCAACATTTTGACCAAAGAACCACCATTACATGTTATGTAGACCACAAGGAAGTGTTTTACATTTAGAAAAAATAAATAACAATATGACTCCTTTAATGCGCCCTATAATCCGGTTCGCCTTATATTTGAAAAAAAAAATCAAAAATATACCATTCATCGGCAGTGCGCCTTATAATCTGGTGCGCCCTATGGTCCGTAAAATAGGGTAGTCAACAACAGCTGCAGTTATCTCTTCTGGACACACTGCCCCTTAGTGTTTTGGAAGAGAATTACAAGTCTGGTGCCATCCACCACGGGAGAACTACAAATCAAACATGATGCCATCAGAGGGGACACAAGCTACGAGTATATGCGAGAGTATATTGCAGCTTTCAAAATTTGGTTGCATTAGTGTTTGTTATTATGAAATTATTCATGACATTATTCATTACATTTTCCATTTTCCCATTTAAGGGCTTTTGGTTTAAGTTGTCTTCAGTTTTTTTCTGAAATCAGTCGTGTTTAGCTGACGTTCTTCTAGTTACATGGAGATGTGTTTGAGCAATCACCGTAGCAACACAGACATAAGCCAGCAGCTTTAAGGTGCCATTTTACATATTCATTATATTTCAATAACTTTGTTCAGAGTTGTAAAATATTCAATTGCGTCTTAAGACAAATGTGGGTGTGTTATGCATTTTTCATTTCACTTGGAGGCTTTTTTTTTTTTTTTTTGTCTAAGTCTAAACATGCAGTGGCTGCAAAAGTTCTAGATGGAGATTATCCAATTATGTGGTAGAAAGATAGAGAGATTCATGGTCTCAAGTTGAATAGGTCTCTCTCTGAGCTAGTGGAAAACAGATGTAACCTCTTTTTTTTTTCTTTTTTTTTTGGTTGAACTTGTGCCAACATTTAATCAGACTGTTTTGGCCAGGATAAACAGTTGTGTCATCAGGGATAGCAGCGGCTTTATCAATGTAATTGTTTTTTATTTGAGACTAATTCATGGCACACGGTGTATGACAAACATTTCCCTCAGCATTATATAAGTCGGGGCACTGGATCACCACAGATTTCAGTTAAGGAACATTTTCCGGGCCATAGGGCGCACCATAGGGCGGGTTTAGTCAGGTTTATTTTCATACAAAAGGCGCACCAGATTATAAGGCGCATTAAAAGGGGTCATATTATTATAATTTTTTTCTAAATTATAATAATTTGACTCCCGGCCTTGTGGTCTACATAACATGTGATGGTGGTTCTTTGGTCAAAATGTTGCATAGATTATGTTTTACAGATCATCTTCAAGCCACTTTCTGACAGTCGCTTTAGGATGCGCCGTTTTTGTATGCTTATTTACGTGGCTCACTTTCGACAGCGTTTTTTCTCGGTCATCTTTGTTGTAGCGGTCCGACCGGAACTCTCTAATAACTAAAGTTCCTTGGGTGAATAATGTAAACTCACTTTGCTTAAATCAATAACGGAGCAGCATCTCCTCATCCGGAAACAACCACACCGGAAATGTGTGCCGTGAAAAACCGTCCGACCGGAACTCTCTAATAACTAAAGTTCCTTGGGTGAATAATGTAAGCTCACTACACCGGTATGTTTTAGTGCTTTCATGGCGAGTTTACTGACAGATATAAGTAAGAACTTTACACTACTTTATAATAGAAATGGCAACAGCGGAAAAAGAAGAGAGAGAAAAAGAAGAAGCTTATCGACTATGGCGTCGGCACAGACTACAAAGGCGGATGCGCACAACTTTTCAGGACTTATGCAGATCCCAAATACAGATCAGCATGTACCAGAAGGTAAGAAAAGTTGCTTTTGCATAATATTGTGAAACAAAACACCAGATAATATGTCTTACCTTATACACACACCATGATAATAATATTTTGTTGAAGCACAGTACAATCCATCAAGCGGTGCGACTTCATAGCTTACCAAAGTCGTACTAAAACATTTTGATAGATTTTTGAAAGCTGTGTAATGTTCTATATTTTCAATGGAACATATAATATTTTGGTGTTGTTTACTTGAGTCATATTGCAGTCTACACATATCTCTTATGTGTGACTGCCATCTACTGGTCACACTTATCATTTCACCATGCACTAAATAAAATAGCTTCGAGGTCAGTAAGCACAGCCAAAATCATTCCGTGCATTAGGCACACCGGGTTATAAGGCGCACTGTCGAGTTTTGAGAAAATGAAAAGATTTTAAGTGCGCCTTACAGTCCGCAAAATACAGTACTATTAGTTTATTATTTGTCTTAATCGCGTGTAGAGCAATCACATCCAATTATTGGCATGTCTTTATTCTAACTTTGCAGTCTTTGCGGTCTTTCTTTTGTTTTGTATTATGCAAGTTTGGGAAATGTAACTGTGGATCATGGATGACCAATTGTTATATAGTCACTGAGCTTGGGTGCATGTGTGTACGTATGTGTATTGATTATCAGCCCAACATCCCTCTTTAAAAAAAAAAAAAAAAATCGGCAGTTATAAAATACGACATCATAAAAGTTAAGATAAAACACATTTTGTTGTCAATGTTCAATAATAAGATTTTTTGATTCAGAGAAATATAAATGTGTAATGCAACCTACACCCCCTTGCAAAAGTGCCAAATGTTTCATTCCCTCTTGGAGTGGAAAAATCCAGCATGGAACACTTCAGTGTTCACTCAACACATACGTCATAATGTCATCAAAGCTCATATTTATATATTCACACACAGCGCCAACATTCGGGAATCAGGATGAGGAGATAGAAAAAATATAAAAATATCCATCCATCCATTTTCTACCACTTATGATACATCTATTTATGGAAGTATCGGACAAAGTCATGTTTAAGTTAAGTAGGACATAACTGTGGTGCATTCAAGGAAACTTGATTGAAGTTCCAAACATTCGTCACTAGTTTTTAAAGACACAGGGAAGCTTAACCCTCAGTAAATGCACTAATTATAATCATAATAATATAATAATGATATAATTTATTATTATTGCCACTTAAACATAATCCCACATGAATCAGCTAATTTCTACTTGACACTGTCGAACTATTAACTACAAAACTCAAAGCCAGTGTAGTTGGCACGTTGTGTAAATGGTAAATAAAAACAGAATACAATGATTTGCAAATCCTTTTCAACTTAAATTCAATTGAATAGACTGCAAAGACAAGATATGTAATGTTCAAACTGAGAAACTACATTTGTTTGCAAATAATCATTGACTTAGAATTTAACAGCAGCAACACATTGCGAAAAAGATGGCACAGTTGGACATTTTTACCACTGTTGCATGGCCTTTCCTTTTAACAACACTCAGTAAACATTTAGGAACTGAGGAGACCAATTTTTGAAGCTTTTCAGGTGGAATTCTTTCCCATTCTTGCTTGATGTACAGCTTAAGTTGTTCAACAGTCCGGGGGTCTCCGTTGTGGTATTTTACGCTTCATAATGCACCACACATTTTCAATGGGAGACAGGTCTGGACTACAGGCAGGCCAGTCTAGTACCCGCACTTTTTTACTATGAAGCCACGCTGTTAAAACACATGGCTTGGCATTGTGTTGCTGAAATAATCAGTGGCGTCCATAATAACGTTGCTTGGATGGCAACATATGTTGCTCCAAAACCTGTATGTACCTTTCAGCATTAATGGTGCCTTCACAGACGTGTAAGTTACCCATGCCTTGGGCACTAATACACCCCCATACCATCACAGATGCTGGCTTTTGAACATTGCGCCTATAACAATCCGGATGGTTCTTTTCCTCTTTGTTCCGGAGGACACGACGTCCACAGTTTCCAAAAACAATTAGAAATGTGGACTCGTCAGACCACAGAACACTTTTCCACTTTGCATCAGTCCATCTTAGATGAGCTCGGGCCCAGCGAAGCCGGTGGCTTTTCTGGGTGTTGTTGATAAATGGCTTTCGCTTTGCATAGTAGAGTTTTAACTTGGACTTACAGATGTAGCGACCAACTGCAGTTACCGACAGTGGTTTTCTGAAGTGTTGCTGGGGTGATATCCTTTACACACTTATGTCGCTTTTTGATGCAGTACAGCCTGAGGGATCCAAGGTCACGGGCATTCAATGTTACGTGCAGGGATTTCTCCAGATTCTCTGAAACTTTTGATGATATTATTCCTCGCAATATCTTGTTGAGAAATGTTGTTCTTAAACTGTTGGACAATTTGCTCACGCATTTGTTCACAAAGTGGTGACCCTCGTCCCATCCTTGTTTGTGAATGACTGAGCATTTCATGGAAGCTGCTTTTATGCCCAATCATGGCACCCACCTGTTCCCAATGAGCCTGTTCACCTGTGGGATGTTCCAAATAAGATATTTGATGGGCATTCCTCCACTTTCCCAGTCTTTTTTGCCACTGGTGCCAGCTTTTTTGAAACATGTTGTAGGCATCAAATTCCAAATGAGCTAGTATTTGCAAAAAATAACAAAGTTTTCCAGTTCGAACGTTAAATATCTTGTCTTTGCAGTCTATTCAATTGAATATAAGTTGAAAAGGATTTGCAAATCATTGTATTCTGTTTATATTTACCATTTACACAACGTGCCAACTTCACTGGTTTTGCGGTTTGTATATATATATATATATATATATATATATATATATATATATATATATATATATATATATATATATATATATATACATATACATATATACACTACCGTTCAAAAGTTTGGGGTCACATTGAAATGTCCTTATTTTTGAAGGAAAAGCACTGTACTTTTCAATGAAGATAACTTTAAACTAGTCTTAACTTTAAAGAAGTACACTCTATACATTGCTAATGTGGTAAATGACTATTCTAGCTGCAAATGTCTGCTTTTTGGTGCAATATCTACATAGGTGTATAGAGGCCCATTTCCAGCAACTATCACTCCAGTGTTCTAATGGTACAATGTGTTTGCTCATTGGCTCAGAAGGCTAATAGATGATTAGAAAACCCTTGTGCAATCATGTTCACACATCTGAAAACAGTTTAGCTCGTTACAGAAGCTACAAAACAGACCTTCCTTTGAGCAGATTGAGTTTCTGGAGCATCACATTTGTGGGGTCAATTAAACGCTCAAAATGGCCAGAAAAAGAGAACTTTCATCTGAAACTCGACAGTCTATTCTTGTTATTGCTATTCCACAAAATTGGGTGACCCCAAACTTTTGAACGGTAGTGTATATATATATATATATATATATATATATATATATATATATATATATATATATATATATATATATATATATATATATATATTGTAAGAAAAAACTCAACTTAAAAAAAACATAATTTAGTAGGCTTTAAGAATATTTCATGGAGCCTTCAGCCCCCCTCCCCCCTGACTACATATATATCGTGTGCATGCATACAGTATATGTGTGTGTTTGTTCCCCCGGCCTTAGCGGCACACACTGCAGAGTTTTTCAAATCAAAGTCCAGCCTTAAGAGCTTATTCCAATAGGTTTAGTCAAGATCACCTATGAATGCTGCCAGGTTCTGTTGGCTAGCCAACGACCCTGCATCCGCCATGTTTTGATGGGAAACAGACCTTGGCGGTTTTGAAGAAAAGATAGAAGACAACCGCAAGTGCAGCCAGAGCAGGCTAGGAAAGGTAGTGTAAAAGGGAAAAACAAGCAGTGTGAGAAAGTAAAAGTGTTGCTGACAGCTGCATGGAATGATCAAAACAGACAGAACGACGTCTGTGCATGTTTACGTTGCCATCTATACATAATCAGAAACAGTTCTAGAATGATTGCTCACTAAACGTGTGTGCGTGTGCGTTTGTGTGCGTGTGTGTGTGTGTGTCAGTGTGTGTGTGTGTGTGTGTGTGTGTGTGTGTGTGTGTGTGTGTGTGTGTGTGTGTGTGTGTGTGTGTGTGTGTGTGTGTGTGTGCGCGCATAGTTGCAGATGTATGTGTGGTCTTTTTCCCACAAAGTTGTCCCAGCTTTACTTTACCAACCACTCTTCAGCCAAACATCTAAAATATCACTCTCACCACTTCCTGCACTCCCTTTTTTCCCGACTTTTCACTAATGTTTCACTCTTTGCCTTCCTTCAATTCCTCGTTGCATCGTGTAGTTTGTCAGAAAGCACAGTAAGTTACTGTGAAAGACACCTTCAGCTTTACATACAGCATTTACCTTTTGTACTTTGAATGGCTATTTTATTGACTGATGCTTTTTGACTCACAAATACACTTTGGCCACCTGCCTTGACTCACATATAAACTTGAAGTGCCATCCCATTCCTAACCCATAGGGTTAAAAATGATGTGGGTCCACCTTTTGCAGCTCTTACAGCTTCAACTCTTCTGGGAAGGCTGTCCACAAGGTTGTGGAGTGTGTTTATAGGAATTTTCCACCATTCTCCCAAAAGCGCATTGGTGAGGTCACACCCTGATGTTGGTGGAGAAGGCCTGGCTCTCAGTCTCCGTTCTAATTCATCCCAAAGGTGTTCTATCGGGTTCAGGTCAGGACTATGTGCAGGCCAGTCAAGTTCATCCACACCAGACTCTGTCATCCATGTCTTTATGGACCTTGCTTTGTGCACTGGTGCACAGTCATGTTGGAAGAGGAAGGGGCCCGCTCCAAACGTTACCCACAAGGTTGGGAGCATGGAATTGTCCAAAATGTTTTGGTATCCTGGAGCATTCAAAGTTAATTTCACTGGAACTAAGGGGCCAAGCCCAACTCCTTAAAAACAACCCCACACCATAATTCCTCCTCCACCAAATGTCACACTCTGCACAATGCAGTCCGAAATGTACCGTTCTCCTGGCAACCTCCAAACCCAGACTCGGCAATCAGGTTGCCAGATGGAAAAGCGCGATTCGTCACTCCAGAGAAGGCGTCTCCACTGCTCTAGAGTCCAGTCCAGTTTGCATTGGACTTGGTGATGTATGGCTTAGATGCAGCTGCTCGGCCATTCCATGAAGCTCTCTGCGTACTGTACGTGGGCTAATTGGAAGGTCACATGAAGTTTGGAGCTCTGTAGCAACTGACTGTGCACTTCAGCATCCGCTGACCCCTCTCTGTCAGTTTACGTGGCCTACCACTTGGTGGCTGAGTTGCTGTTGTTCCCAAACTCTTCCATTTTCTTCTAACAAAGCCGACAGTTGACTTTGGAATATTTAGGAGAGGAAATTTCACGACTGGATTTGTTGCACAGGTGGCATCCTATGACAGTTCCATGCTGGAAATCACTGAGAGTGGCCCATTCTTTCACAAATGTTTGTAGAAACAGTCTCCATGCCTAAGTGCTTGATGTCATACACCTGTGGCCGGGCCAAGTGATTAGGACACCTGATTCTCATCATTTGGATGGGTGGCCAAATACGTTTGGCAATATAGTGTAGTTCTAAAGTTTGGCCGACAGTCAGGACTACTTCTACTTTCTAGTTTTTTTATTACTGGATGTTTTAAGTGTTGTGATGAAAGACCTATTTAAAAAACCCAGAATACAATTGTAAAGTTTTTACTGAATTAAGCACCCCGAACACAGAATAATTTAAGATCTACAATTTGAGCTATGAGCCATAAAACTTTCAAGGTCTTGACTAATTGACTAGAGTTCAAATGATTTCCTCCATCCTTGAATCGGCATTCAGGAACACCAAATATGAGATGAAATAGGACTTTTGTGCGTAGCGTTCTTCTTGTCATGTATTCTTGCTTTATTCATTCTATCTCTTTGGAACACAGGGTCACGCTTCTTTGTAAACAAACCCCAGCTCTGCTCTATCAAAGCTTTGTCTTCTCTGAGCTGCTGTGACGCAGTCCCTTGGATTACCGTAATTAGACTTAGACAAACTTTAGTGATCCCCAAGTGAAATTGTTTGATTCAATCGCTCAATTACAAGAGGGAAGGATGACTAAAACACTCTTAGGTGTCCTAAAAAAGACAGTAGACAATACCAATAGTATAAAAGTGATAGAATGGTACACCTAAAAACTGTAACGTTAAGTATACTAATTGAACGGTATTAGTATAGTACCGCAATACTAATCAATCATATTCGGTACTATACCACCTCTAAAAAGTACCGGTCCAACATCCCCCAGCCCCCCGTCGTCATCACGTTGTGTCATTGCTGGTTTTACGAGCAGAGGAGCATGTTCGGCAGCGCACAATCACTGAGTACTTACCATCACACACATTTTTAAGGTGAAGTTATAACTGAGTTCTAACTGGGACGGCGTGGCGAAGTTGGTAGAGTGGCCGGGCCAGCAATCGGAGGGTTGCTGGTTACTGGGGTTCAATCCCCACCTTCTACTATCCTAGTCACGTCCGTTGTGTCCTTGGGCAAGACACTTCACCCTTGCTCCTGATGGGTGCTGGTAGCGCCTTGCATGGCAGCTCCCGCCATCAGTGTGTGAATGTGTGTGTGAATGGGTGAATGTGGAAATACTGTCAAAGTGCTTTGAGTACATTGAAGGTAGAAAAGCGCTATACAAGTATAACCCATTTATCATTATTTATCATTATATAACACTGAAACACCCTCAGGAAGAGGTGCTTTAAGACAGTGGTCCCCAACCACCGGGCCGCAGACCTATTGGTACCGGGCCGCACAAGAAATTAAAAAAAAAAAAAAATATATATATATATATATTTTTTATTTATTTATTTTTTTTTTTTATTAAATCAACATAAAAACATAACATATACATTATATATCAACATAGATCAATACAGTCTGCAGGGATACAGTCCGTAAGCACACATGATTGTATTTCTTTATGGAAAAAAAAAAAATTAAAAAAATAAAAATAAAATTTAATTTCACAACCCCCCCCGGTCCGTGGGACAAATTTTCAAGCGGTGACCGGTCCGCAGCTACAAAAAGGTTGAGGACCACTGCTTTAAGACATGGTTAGCTAGCGGCTAAAGTGTTTTAGCTACTTCTAAATCACTAATCCTCGTCTCCATGGCGACGAGTAAAGTACGTTTCTTACAAGTATCATCCCTGCAGGACGAGGAATAGCTAAACATGCTTCACTACACACCGTAACTCACCGGCGTCAAAATGTAAACAAACGCCATGAGTGGATCTACACCTGACATCCACTGTAATGATACCAAGTACAGGAACGTATCTAGTCGATACTACTATGATTACATCTTCTTTCGTTTAAAAAAATGTATATTATGTTTATAAAGTCAGGAAATATGTCCCTGGACACACGAGGACTTACATTATGACAATTGTATGATCCTATAACTTCTTGGTATTGGATTGATACCCAAATTTGTGGTGTCATCCAAAACTAATGTAAAGTATCAAACAGCAGAAGAATAAGTGATTATTACATTTTAACAGAAGTGTAGATAGAACATGTTAAAAGAGAAAGTAAGCAGGTATTAACAGTAAATGAACAAGTAGATTAATAATTCATTTTCTACCACTTTTGACAAAATAATACAATGATAAATGACACAATATGTTACTGCATATGTCAGCGGCTAAATTAGGAGCCTTTGTTTGTTTACTTACTACTAAAAGACAAGTTGTCTAGTATGTTCACTATTTTATTTAAGGACAAACTTCCAATAAGACACATATGTTTAATATACCCTAAGATTTTTTTTGTTAAAATAAAGCCAATAATGCAATTTTTTTGTTGTCCCCTTTATTTAGAAAAGTATCAAAAAGTATCGAAATAAGTATAAATCGCACCAGAGTATAAGTCGCACCTGCCGAAAATGCATAATAAAGAAGGAAAAAAACATATATAAGTCGCATTTTTTAGGGAAATTTATTTGATAAAACCCAACACCAAGAATAGACATTTGAAAGGCAATTTAAAATAAATAAAGAATAGTGAACAACAGGCTGAATAAGTGTACGTTATATGAGGCATAAATAACCAACTGAGAACGTGCCTGGTATGTTAACGTAACATATTATGGTAAGAGTCATTCAAATAACTATAACATATAGAACATGCTATACGTTTACCAAACAATCTGTCACTCCTAATCGCTAAATCCAATGAAATCTTATACATCTAGTCTCTTACGTGAATGAGCTAAATAATATTATTTGATATTTTACGGTAATGTGTTAATAATTTCACACATTAGTCGCTTCTGAGTCGCACCCCCGGCCAAACTATGAAAAAAAACGCGATTTATAGTCCGAAAAATACGGTAGATATAAGAAGTACAGAATGAGGCATAACAGCTCTTGAAGGTCGATAATGAAGTACAACCTGGCGTCTTCCTGATGCAGACGCATGTACTTAAAAGCATGGTCAAAGTTGTTTTCACCCATATCCAAATTAATGGCGCCAAGGTTCAGGATACGCAAAAAGACAGAAGTAGGAGAACCAATACAAAATAAAAGGCAAAAGGAAGTTGGTGTCCTATTTATAACACAGCTTTTAATAGCAAGTACAGAAGCTTTGTTTAAAGTATACTACAACATCTGCTTTAAGGCTCGGGAAACATAAAAAAAACATTAGTTTGCTACTTTTTTCTGAGCGTAAAAAAGATGCCAAAAAACACTCCGCAGCCTTTTGGATGCCTCAGTGACGCCAAGGCCATCAGCTCAGACCGGAAGAAGAAACAACAACAACAAAAAAATGCCAAGTTTCTTTGCAAATGGGGGGGGGGGGGGGGGTGACGCCAAAGCGTATTGACGGTGTCTGTGCTAAAAGAAAAGAGGGAGGTCAGCGCATGGACGAGAGAGACAGCAAATAACACTTAGTGCTTTTTAATCCAGGACCAAGCAGACAATTCTCCTCAACACCAGAACTAATCAATGAGACGCTGAATGAAGACGAGGATTGAGCGATTCAGGGTGAGAGCTGGATGAAAAAAAAAAAAAAATGCATTTCTCTTCAACGCCACTCCTAATCAATAAAGGCAATACGGTGAAAAGGGAAGGAGACAATGAAAGGATCCTTCCAGACATGAGAACTAATCAATGGTACCTACAGTACAGGGAAGGTCACGTTATTTGGTCACGTTATTTATTCAACTTTTTATACAGATTAATTCAAGGGAACTATTTTAATTTCACTTTGTGGCTTATTTTTGAGTCTATTAAGAACTTGTGTGAAATATAACTGTAGAAGAGTGATTGTAATACCCCAACTCCCAACAGGGGCGCCGCTAGGGATTTTGGGCCCCATGAAAATAATCTTTACAGGGCCCCCAACACAGCGGCAACATTTTTTGATGCTATTTTACATACAATTATGCATTTTAATGGTATTTTTGAGTATCATTACCATATTTTTGAAAGAAGAACAGCATCACAGTTTTATAAGTATTATAATTTCATCATTATTAGGGGCCTCTCTGGGCCCCCCTCCATCATGGGCCCCTAGAATCTGTCTCCTTTACCCCCCCTTTTCGGCGCCCCTGACTACCAAACACACACACACACTTGTGCACGTGTATAGCGCAAATGTAACAGTGATCACACTAGAATAGAACACAATAGTTGTCATTGCACTTAGAGAACTACACTATATTGCCAAAAGTATTTGGCCACCCATCCAAATGACGAGAATCAGGTGTCCTAATCACTTGGCCCGGCCACAGGTGTATGACATCAAGCACTTAGGCATGGAGACTGTTTCTACAAACATTTGTCAAAGAATGGGCCACTCTCAGTGATTTCCAGCATGGAACTGTCATAGGATGCCATCTGTTCAACAAATCCAGTCCTCGCTCCTAAATATTCCAAAGTCAACTGTCGACTTTATTATAAGAAAATGTTTGAGTTTGGGAACAACAGCAACTCAGCCACAAAGTAAACTGACAGAGAGGGGTCATAGTGCAAAGAGGTCGCCACATTTCTGCACAGTCAGTTGCTACAGAGCTCCAAACTTCATGTGACCTTCCAATTAGCCCACGTACAGTACGCAGAGAGCTTCACGGAATGGGTTCCCATGGCCGAGCAGCTGCATCTAAGCCATACATCACCAAGTCCAATGCAAAGCGTGAGATGCAGTGGTGTAAAGCAGTGGTCCCCAACCACCGGGCCGTGGCCCGGTACCCGTCAGTGGACAAGAAACTATTTTTTTTATTTTTTTTATTTATTTTTTATTAAATCAACATAAAAAACACAAGATACACTTACAATTAGTGCACCAACCCAAAAAACCTCCCTCCCCCATTTACACTCATTCACACTCATTCGCACAAAAGGGTTGTTTTTTTTCTGTTATTAATATTCTGGTTCCTACATTATATATCAATATAGATCCATGCAGTCTGCAGGGATACAGTACGTAAGCACACATGATTGTATGTTTTTATGACAAAAAAAATAATATTATTTTTTAAATCAGAGTCTGGTGTGGACGAACTTGACTGGCCTGCACAGAGTCCTGACCTGAACCCGATAGAACACCTTTGGGATGAATTAGAACGAAGACTGAGAGCCAGGCCTTCTCGACCAACATCAGGGTGTGACCTCACCAATGCCCTTTTGGAAGAATGGTGGAAAATTCCTATAAACACACTCCACAACCTTGTGGACAGCCTTCCCAGAAGAGTCGAAGCTGTAATAGCTGCAAAAGGTGGACCCACATCATATTGAACCCTATGGGTTAGGAATGGGATGGCACTTGAAGTTCATATGTGAGTCGAGGCAGGTTGCCAAATACTTTTGGCAATATAGTGTACAACTAAATTAATCCCAGATCATACCCGCTCAGAGCAGACATACAATACAAATGACACCATTAAAAAAAGGTAGGAAATGTAAACATGGAGGGGGGAAGCAGCTCCCAAGCTAGCCCCTCTGTGTGTTCTTTCACTGTGCTGGTTTCACTCGGATGTTTACAGCAAGAACTTGCCAAAGGCATTTGCAGAGGGAGCAAATGGCTATTATAGATTAGGAGTGTTATTGGTTTCGGGCGACCAAACACATTCCAATGGATTTGGCTGATATAATTGTCCATTTTGGCTCTCAAATTGATCATAATTTTGCCTTGCAGAGCGGAAAGCTTCTCAGAGATGTTATCTAATTTGTGAGTAAATTCTGAGATTGCCATAGTCTGAGATGCCCATCATGTCCATGGCGACAAGCAGCTTCTGGGCTCCTTAAACCACTGCCATCGTCTATCAAACTTGTCGATAGACCTGAGCCATGTTCACCCCAATCAGCAGATGCCCTGTTATCACTGTTCTAAATAGATTTCTTCCACGTCCACGACGGAAAGAACTGACAGGCACACGACTCGCCATTTCTCCCAAGAGTCCCTCGTGTATCGGGCAGGAAATGTGGCGTCAGGACAGGCAGCATACCCCAAACTTGTTCTTTTCATCGAGACGATTTTGTCAATTAAGCTTCAATTCCAGCTCATCAATTCCTAGTTTGTATTTTCGAAGACTAGTGCAAAAGAGAGGCTCTTACAAAGTTATGACAAGACAAGCCGAGACAAAGAAGCAAAGCAGGAGAGATAAGAGAGAAGGAGGGAAATGCGACCGCCTTCGTTGAAAGCCAGACAAGAAAAAAAACAATCCTCTAATTTGTGTGCGTGCATGTACAGTATAGAGCAGGGGTGGGCAATTAATTTTTACCAGGGGCCGCATGAGCAACCCGAGCACTGCTAGAGGGCCACATCGACAATATTTCAATTACATTTTGCTCAATATTATTTTTGATATATACCGTAAGATAAATAATAATAATAATTAATAATAATACTTTAATTTAACCTAACTTAACTTTATACCAAAAGCACTGCTTTGGAAATCATTTGTACCCCTTTCAGAGATCACATTTAGTTGCCCTTAAACATCCTCATGTTGCACAATGAAATGTAAGCATAGGATGAAGTGCGCATTCCTGTAACTTTCTCTAGTAACAGCATTCCATGATTAATATAAATAAATTAATATTAATAATAAATGACAGTGAAATAAGCACACTTATGACTGAGGAGTCATAGTGTAACTTTGTGTGGTGTTTGAGTTGTCCGACTTTTTGTGTGGCCATAAACGCACCAGTGGTTTAGTGGTATGCGTGTTGGTGACAGATGACAAGTTGGTTTTGGCCTGGTTTGTACGGCAGAAAATGACTAGTTTTTCGAGATAGAAGTGTTTTATTCATGTTTTTGGTGTGGTTATGACCGAATATAAACAGTTTTGCTCAATAAAGTGATCAATATAATTCCTGTCCTCGAAGCATCTCGATAGACGTTACAATAATTGAACGGTGTTGACGAACACCGTTAGGGCCGCTTGTTGTCACTCAGATTTGCATTGCAAAATTACACAGAATAAATGTGTTTATTTTGTTTAGAATTCAGATGGGTTTGATTTGGTGCGCGGCATATATTTGCTGTGCGCAGAGGACGCTTGAGCAGTGCGCAATAGCGCAGGCGCGCACCTTAGAGGGAACGTTGCTTTGTAGTCCATGTCTTGTTGAAAACACGGCATTCTTCATCAACTTTTCTCTTTTTAGCGTCTCGGGGGTAAACCGTGCATCACTTGTCGCTGTGCACCTTCACTCACAGGTTACACACGGACATACGCCCATGAATAACACTTTTCAAAATAAAAGCATCACAGTTGTATTGCGCGCACGACATAGATGTTTTTTCAACTTTATTTTGTAATTTGTGATTGCAGCTGTTCACATTCACTCACAATCACGTCCACACGGAAGTAATACAAATAACGATTTTCAAAACAAAAGCAGCACCGTTGTATTGCACACTCGACATAGATACTTTTTAAAATTGATTTTGTAATTTATGATTGGCCTCACGCGGGCCGGACAGGGACGCACAAAGGGCCGGATGTGGCCCGCGGGCCGCAGAATGCCCAGGTCTGGTATAGAGACTTAGACTTATGTTATTGTCTGCTTGTTAGCAAAATCCCTCACAATCCACGTAAACATGTGCACCCGCCAATGTAACTGTAGATTGCACTAGTCGTGCATGTGCTCGCGTGTAGATATAAGTATAGAAAATGAGATACAAGGAGTATTGATAGACACACTGTGGCTGTGAGATTGTTTCTTTAAAGGAGGGATCTGCAGTCTTTAATATTGCCCAAAATACTTGAATAATCAATCAATATTCATTGGCAGTGTGTTGTATAATCTGCATTATTTTCCCTTAACATTCGCATGCATTTTCCCCTCCATGAAAAAAAAAAAGAAAAAAGTGTCTCCCTCCAGGGTAACATTAACTTTTCTCTGTGGATAAGTGGGTTACAACCACAAGCTTGCCCTAAAGATGACGCATCCGTCAGACACATCCAGATATGTAGTATTAATGCAGAAAGTATGTATGCACAAATTGTATGTCTATGACTATGAAATTACATTGTACCCTAAAATGTTGTAACACAGCATGTTGGTTTAAATGGGCGAGCGAGGCCTGAATAAATCAAACCCGTGAGGTGTTTTTGCCCCCACGTGTTTTTAAATATTTGCATTATAATCCTTCCATTACTATTACAGATAACCGACTAGGAAAGCAATTCATTGCCTGATCTGTTATATTCGATGCGCCAACTTGCGATGGAGGGTCTGGACTAAATGTTTTGCTCGCAGCCTTAAACATAACAATTATCCATGAGAGATAAAATAAATTGTGAGCCGTTGCAGTCACAAGCCGAGGTACCACTGTATTTCTTGTATTCTACTTAGTACAGGAATATTGTGTACTGTATTTTCCAGACTATAAGGCGCACTTAAAATATTTTTTTTCTCTCAAAACTCGACATGCGCCTAAAATCCGGTGCGCCTAATTTACGGAATAATTATGGTTTTCCTGACCGACCTCGAAGCAATTTTATTTGGTACATGATGTAATAAGTGTGACCAGTTGATGGCAGTCAAACATAGGAGATATTTGTAGACTGCACTATGATGGCAATATGACGCAAGTAAACAACACCAACATTTTATATGTTCCATTGAAAGTATAGAACATTACACACGGCGCTCAAAAATCTGTCAAAATGTTTTAGTACGACTTTGGTAAGCTATGAAGCCGCACCGCTTGATGGATTATACTGTGCTTCAACATAGGAGTATTATTATGGTGTGTGTATAAGGTAAGGCACATTATCTGGTGTTTTGTTTCGCAATTTTATGCAAAAACAACTTTTCTTACCTTCTGGTACCTGCTGTGCTGATGTGTATTTCGGATCTGCATAAATGCTGAAAAATTGTGCGCGTCCGCCTTTGGAGTCCGTGGCGACACCGTAGTCGATAAGCTTCTTATTTTTCTCTATCTTCTTGTTATGGGACATTCATCCTCCACTGTTGCCATTTCTAATATAAAATAGTGTCAAGTTCTTACTTATATCTGTCAGTAAACTCGCCATGAAAGCGCTAAAACATACCGGTGTAGTGAGTTTACATTATTCACCCAATGAACTTTAGTTATTAGAGTTCCGGTCGGACGTTTTTTCACGGGACACATTTTCTGCGTTTTTGTAGTTTTGGGATGAGGAGATGCTGCTCTGTTATTGGTTTAAGTAAAGTCTGAATGTCATTAAAACAGTTAGCTCCATCTTTTGACATTTCTTCCACTCCCGTCCTTGCACGCTACACCGCTACAACAAAGATGACGGGGGAGAAGACGCTGTCGAAGGTGAGCTACGTAAATAAGACCGCCCACAAAACGGGGCATCCTATAGCGACTGTCAGAAAGCGGCTTGAAGATGATCTGTAAAACATAATCTATGCAACATTTTGACCAAAGAACCACCATTACATGTTATGTAGACCCAAAGGAAGTGTTTTACATTTCCAAAAAAAGAATATGACCCTTTTAATGCGCCTTATAATCCGACTTTATATATACGTATATATGAAAAATAATTGCCCTATTGCCCGGAAAATACGGTACATACAACCATAGTAATTAACGTTGTAGTATATCTGTTCAATTAAACACAACTGATAACTCTGGGGCAGCACGGTGTTACAGGGGTTAGTGCATGTGCCTCACAATACGAAGGTCCTGAGTAGTCCTGAGTTCAATCCCGGGCTCGGGATCTTTCTGTGTGGAGTTTGCATGTTCTCCCCGTGACTGCGTGGGTTCCCTCCGGGTACTCCGGCTTCCTCCCATCTCCAAAGACATGCACCTGGGGATAGGTTGATTGGCAACACTAAATTGGCCCTAGTGTGTGAATGTGAGTGTGAATATTGTCTGTCTATCTGTGTTGGCCCTGTAATGAGGTGGCGACTTGTCCAGGGTGTACCCCGCCTTCCGCCCGAATGCAGCTGAGATGGGCTCCAGCACCCCCCGCGACTATAAAAGGGACAAGCGGTAGGAAATGGATGGATGGATGATGACATTCTATGAGAATACAACAAAACTTTCTACTGTAACACAACCTGTTGGCTCATAGGACCGAATTTGACGGAGAATAAAGAGAGACCAAATTAGCTGAAGCAAAGGAAGACCCACTGACTAGAGCAGTGTTTTTCAACCTTTTTTGAGGCAAGGCACATTTTTTTCATAAAAACATCCAGAGGCACACCACTAGGGATGATACTCGAAACCGGTTTTCCCGGTTGTTCGATAAGAAAAGTACAGAGTCCTCGGACTCGAATCCCTTTTTGAGAACCGGTACCCGTTATCGAGACCACTATAGTAAAGAAAATAGTTGGTTCTTTATTCGAATCCCTCGGAACGAATCCCGTCCCGACCAGAAATGCTCCGCGTGACATCACAAGAAATGGCGTCACGTAGCTCAGTCATTAGGCGCAGATAGCGAAAGCAGGAAAACAATGGACGGGAAAAAGCGCTCCAAGGTGTAATAAAGTTCAAAACAAAAGGTATAATCCAATGAATAACTTTACTGAGAGATTTGAGCAGGGTACAAACTCATGAACACTTTTACGACTAACCGGAAGCAGCAACCAGGCTAGCAACGCACCTTCTTTACGGCAGCTGTCGCAACGTTCTTAAAACAACCGCAGCACATACATATATATACAACATATCTCCCTTTTTTAACTTTTGTTTTTCTTTCCTTGTAAACAAAACAAAATCACACTGTAGATGTGTTGTCTGTCTAATTATAAATAATGCAGACGAGGCGTGTTGGCTGAGTTCTTAACGTCTTAGCTGCCGAGTGAGACGACATGCAACAACACTTTTCGGGGCTACCGCGCATGCTCGTCACTCCCGTTGCATGTTGGGTAGTGTAGTTGTTATATTCCCTAGCTCATCACATCTTCCCCCCTATAAAGAAATAATGTTAACTCAATAAAGTGTATTTCTTTTTTTAGCTTTAAATTTTCATTTTTTAGCATTGTAACCACATTTGCAAACAACTTTTCTCTTCATAGAATTTTCTTTCAATAAAGAAATAAAGTGCAAAAATGTCAAAGCATCATAACAAACAGTTATGTCAAATAGCAGCAGAAGTGCACTTTTTGGAGAGCTGTATTATTTTCAGTTTTGTGCCCAAGGGACTGATTTTATTTAACACTATATTATTATTTAACACTATAGTATTATTTATACACCTATAGTGATCACAGACACAGGTTGTTTTCGTGTTACTGTATATATTTGTTTTTATGAAAAATCCCACTTAATATACTTTGGGTAACAACAGTCAATATTTATTTATTTTATTTTATTTTTTTAGGGGGGTAACAGTCAATATTTATTTATTTTTTAGATTAAATTGTTTTCTAATATAATAAAAGTGAGCTTTTGTTAAACCAAATATTGTGTGTTTTTTTCCATATACAACAACCTATCTGGACTCGATAAGAGAATCGATAAGTAATCGGTTCGATAAGAGGATTCGTTAATGGACTCGAACTCGATAATTTCTTATCAAACATCATCCCCACACACCACCAGCAAAAAATGTTAAAAAATGATATTCCACCAGGTCGTATTCTGAGTTTGTTGTTTGTTTTGGTTGCCCTTCCTGTTTTGTTGGTGTTTTCCTCTAGCAGTTTCATGTCTTCCTTTGCGTTGTTGCTATCCTTCTTTGTGTGGACATTGTCGATTGTCATGTCATGTACGGACACACTTCGTGGACGCTGTAAGTTTTTGCTGTCGTCCAGCGTTCTGTTTCTGTTGACTTTGTAGCCAGTTCAGTTTAACTTTCGTTTTGCATAGCCATTGCCATTTCCTTTCCCTTTTGTTCCTTTTTGGTTTAAGCATTACATACCTTTTTTTACCTGCACGCTGCATATTGGGATCACAACAAACCATCCTCGTCTCACCCGACACATTTTACAAAGCAACGGCACATTTGCAGATCATACTTATTGATGTGCAAACAAATATTTTTTGGACCAATTAGGTGAAGTTGCATAATTTCCCACGGCACACCAGACTATATCTCACGGCACGGTGAGAAAGAGGGAGAAAAAAGTT
Source organism: Entelurus aequoreus (assembly GCF_033978785.1). NCBI lineage: Eukaryota > Metazoa > Chordata > Actinopteri > Syngnathiformes > Syngnathidae > Entelurus > Entelurus aequoreus. The sequence continues at coordinate 13,478,982 of NC_084752.1, forward strand.
GACAGGGCAGGAGAAAAATGAAAGAATAAGGGTGAGAGAGGAGGGTGTATGAGGGTAAGTACACTTGTGCTTCAATGTGGAAGACTGATTAGAGCGTCTGAGAGGACTGCAGCTGCCTGCGTTGAAGGAGTACATGGAGGAGAGGATTGGTACGTAAGAGGAGGTCAGATGAAGAGGATTGTAAGAGTGTCAGAGAGGGGATGGGAAAAGTGGTAATGCAGACACAGAATAGAAATACAATCCAGTTCATGGCACAGTTAGCATGAAGATGACTGCAGAAGTTGGTTGGGTTTTGATTAAAAACCGTATGCCAATACACTCCTGTTTCTATCTCACTTATGGGCATGCTTTTATTGGTTTTGGACTTTTTTGCAATTGCACTTCATGCGGCTGTTTTGCTTGCGTGTAGGACTCCAACCAACGACTATTTTTTGATTATTGACTAGTCATCGACTATCTTAACGATCAGTCGACTAATCGGAGTAGGAAGCATAAACCTATTCAGTTAAAGTTAAAGTACCAATGATTGTCACACACACATACAGTAGGTGTGGTGAAATTCGTCCTCTGCTTTTGACCCATCCCCTTGTTCAGGTGAGGGGAGCAGTGAGCAGCAGCAAGGGCCGCGCTCGGGAATTATTTGGTGATTTAACCCCCAATTCCAACCCTTGATACTGAGTGCCAAGCTGGGAGGTAACGGGTCCCATTTGTATAGTCTTTGGTATGACTCGGCCGGGGTTTGAACTCACGACCTACCGATCTCAGGGAGGACACTCTAACCCAGGGGTGTCCAAAGTGCAACCCGGGGGCCATTTGCGGCCCGCAGCTAATTGTTTAGCGGCCCGCCACACATTCTGGAAATGCCATTGCAACAATCAGAAAAACATTTAAAAAAGTGGAATGAGGTGAAATCTAACTAGAAAACGTTGCAATGTTGACACAAAGCTGCCATGCAGGCTGTTTTTTTTATTTTGTCTATCTTTATTTTCCTTTTTTTGCCATTGCTCAAAAAAAAAAAAAAGACAAAAAATCAATAATAATGAATTATTGACATCTTCAAGGCTCCAATTACTTCAAATATTTCACATTCAAATGTTTTATGTGGAAAAATATTGCATATGTATTGTGTGGTTGCCATATAAAAACATCCAAGTTTTCTTTGACAAAAGAGCATAAAACAAACTAAATATTAGTTCAAACGTAAAATTGACAGATATACTGTATCTGAAGTTGATCTCGTAACTTAAAGGCCTACTGAAATTTTTTAAAATTATTTAAACGGGGATAGCAGATCCATTGTATGTGTCATACTTCATCATTTCGCGATATTGCCATATTTTTGCTGAAAGGATTTAGTAGAGAACAACGATAAAGTTTGCAACTTTTGGTCGCTTATAAAAAAAAGCCTTGCCTATAGCGGAAGTAGCGTGACGTCACAGGGGATAGGGCTGCTCACATTTCCCTATTGTTTACAATGCAGCAAGAGCGATTCGGACCGAGAAAGCGACGATTACCCCATTAATTTGAGCCAGGATGAAAGATTTGTGGATGAGGAATGTGAGAGTGAAGGACTAGAATGCAATTACTTCACATCAAACATTGCTTTCTGAATGTTTTGGGCCGTGGGGGAAATACTGCATATTTCAGTTTTACTATAAAAAACTAAGTTGTCTTTGACAGAAAAGGCATATATAATAATAGGCAATAATAATTTGACTTGTTTTTAACATTTTAATGACTGAGACCCTTTACGGGCCCCAGGAGCCCTAATTGTTAAAAAAAAAAAAAAAAATCTATATATTTTGTTATGGTTTGAAAACAAAAAATATCAAAATGCATGCTTTAATTTTTCCGTGTGCGGCCCTCAGTGGAAAAAGTTTGGACACCCCTGCTCTAACCACTAGTAATAGTTCTTAGTTAGTCTTTGGCTTTTAATTTCAGCTTGAGATATTTTCAGGCTAACAATAAACATGACTATTTTATTCACAAATAGGCATTTATGCTATAGGCATTGTGCTGCTTATTGGGTTATTTCATGAACACTAATAACTTGTGTCCATTTAAAAGCAAAAGTGCTGATGTTATGAAAACTAAGGGCAATCAAAATAGCAGCACCATTAAACACAAACAACAAAACACCAAAGCTAAGCGTCCTCAAAAAGAAACAAGCATTTTGTGGTATTCATGTGTTTAAAAAGTTGCACACAGGTGTATTATTGATTATCGATTAACTCCTGGTATTATTAGCAATCAATTAGATTGCTAAAATAGCCGACCTTTTTAGTAATCTAATAGTTTGCTAAAAATGCCAGAACTCATTGTGTATTATTGTATTTATTGCTTAAATCTTAACATTTTAGCTATCTAATAATAGATTGTAAATTAATTCTTATATGATATTGGCACCAAGGTGCCTAATGTTTGTGTGTATGTATTAGGGTTGTACGGTATACCGGTATTAGTATAGTACCACGATACTAATTAATCATATTCGGTACTATACCGCCTCTGAAAAGTACCGGTCCGCCACTCCCCCGAGTCCCCGTCGTCGTCACGTCGTGACATTGCTGGTTTACGAGCAGACGAGCATGTTCGGCAGCGCACAATCACGGAGTACTTGCAAGCAGACACAGTGTATAGACAGAAAAGGGAGAAGTTTGAACACTGAAACGCCCTCAGGAAGAGATGCTTTAAACCATTGCTAGCTAGCTAGCAGCTAACGTCCAGCCCCAGTCTGCAGTGCTTCTAAATCACTAATCCTCGCCTCCATGGCAACAAATAAAGTACGTTTCTTACAAGTATCATCCCTGCAGGACGAGGAATAGCTAAACATGCTTCACTACACACCGTAGCTCACCGGCGTCAAAATGTAAACAAACGCCATGAGTGGATTTACATCTAACATCCACTGTAATGATACCAAGTACGGGAGCGTATCTCGTCGATACTACTATGATTACATCTTCTTTCGTTTTTTTTAAATGTATATTATGTTTTTAAACTCAGGAAATATGTCCCTGGACACATGAAGACTTTGAATATGACCAATGTGTGATCCTGTAACTACTTGGTATCGGATTGATACCCAAATTTGTGGTATCATCCAAGCTTCTTCTTTTTCTCTATCTTCTTGTTATGGGACATTCATTCCACGCTGTTGCCATTTCTAATAAAAAGTAGTGTAAAGTTCTTACTTATATCTGTCAGTAAACTTGCCCTGAAAGCGCTAAAACATACCGGTGTAGTGAGTTTACATTATTCACCCAAGAAACTTTAATTATTAGCGTTCCGGTCGGACATTTTTTCACGGGACACATTTCCGACTTTGTTGTTGTTTCCGGTTTAAGGGATGCTGTTCCGTTTTTGATTGAAGTAAAGTCTGAATGTCATTAAAACAGTTAGCTCCATCTTTTCACACTTCTTCTACACCCGTCCTTGCACGCTACACCGCTACAACAAAGATGACGGGGAGAAGACACTGTCGAAGGTGAGCCACGTAAATAAGACCGCCCACAAAACGGCGCATCCTGTAGCGACTGTCAGAAAGCGACTTGAAGATGATCTGTAAAACATCATCCATGCAACATTTTGACCAAAGAACCACCATCACATGTTATGTAGACCACAAGGAAGTGTTTTACATTTAGAAAAAATAACATCAATGTGACTCCTTTAATGCGCCCTAAAATCTGGTGCGCCTTATATATGAAAAAAGATTGAAAATAAACCATTCATCGGCAGTGCGCCTTGTAATCCGGTGCGCCCTATGGTCCGTAAAATACGGACCATAGTGTTCTTGTCTTACATAAGGACTGTGAGTGAAATGCAGTTTCCCTTTATATGATTATGCATTATAGATGTACTGTCACATAAAACAAAACAAAGTCTGCTTTGCTAAAAATGAGCAAGGTATTCATGTCTTTAACAGGATGAAAGTACAGTGTTTTAGTGGATGGCCGTGCCGGCTCGCTCTCGTCCGTAAAAAACAACTTTTGTTGATAAACGAATTTGTCGGAGACTGATTTGATTGTCGATAGTTGGTGACAATGTCGAAATAATTGTATGCGCACGTTTGTGTCGATGATAGTCACAAATTCTGTTGATACAGTAAAACTCATGTTTTGCACTGGATAAAGATTTGCTCCATTCAAGACCTCTCTCTCATCTCTCAAGCTTCAACTTCCTTTCTTCTTTTCTGTCCTTTACCGTGTGTGGGTGACCATTCCAAGAGACACACTGCACCTGTGTGCACGCTTCTATCAGTTGCAAAGATAGCCTCTGGTTGGGAAAAGAAAGCAGGACTTGCTGCCTTCTTCATGCTGAAGACCAGAGGTGGAATGAGTTTTCACACCTCACAAACCACGAGTCGTAACTCTTCTCCTGACCTCCTTCACTCTGTCAAGTGTCCATACCTTTTGCCACGACCTCCTGTCCTGTCCCTTCTTCCTCCTTTCACTCACTTTCTAGCGTTCTCCCAGCGCGTCTGTCTATCTATCTTTGGATTATGGTGTCTGTTGACCGTTGTTGTGAAACTTTTAGCTAATTTAGCTTATTTTCTTTTGTCTTTTTTTGACTGTACGTCACTAGTAATAGAGTTGACCACAAACCCGGAATTTTTTATTTTTTGTTCTGGTCAAAAACGTTTGTATTTTCTTTTTAATTTGGAATTATTATTATTATTTTGATCCCGTTCCATAGACTCATAGAGCCGTAGAGTGCACCTTAATATGAGCCGCACCCACGTAATTTTCGGACACATTTTATGTTTGCATAAGTTGGCCGTACAAGTCTAGGTGTACACACTGAAGCATGAAATACTCTATATTGCCAAAAGTATTTGGCCACCTGCCTTGACTCACATATGAACTTCAAGTGCCATCCCATTCCTAACCCATAGGGTTCAATATGATGTGGGTCCACCTTTTGCAGCTGTTACAGCTTCAACTCTTCTGGGAAGGCTGTCCACAAGGTTGCAGAGTGTGTTTATAGGAATTTTCCACCATTCTTCCAAAAGCGCATTGGTGAGGTCACACACTGATGTTGGTCGAGAAGGCCTGGCTCTCAGTCTCCGTTCTAATTCATCCCAAAGGTGATCAGGTCAGGACTCTGTGCAGGCCAGTCCAGTTCATCCACACCAGACTCTGTCATCCATGTCTTTATGGACCTTTGCTTTGTGCACTGGTGCACAGTCATGTTGGAAGAGGAAGGAGCCCGCTCCAAACTGTTCCCACAAGGTTGGAAGCATGGAATTGTCCAAAATGTTTTGGTATCCTGGAGCATTCAAAGTTCCTTTCACTGGAACTAAGGGGCCAAGCCCAACTCCTGAAAAACAACCCCACACCATAATTCCTCCTCCACCAAATTTCACACTCTGCACAATGCAGTCCAAAATGTAGCGTTCTTCTGGCAACCTCCAAACCCAGACTCGTCCATCAGATTGCCAGATGGAAAAGCGTGATTCATCACTCCAGAGAAGGCGTCTCCACTGCTCTAGAGTCCAGTGGCACTGCATCCGACGCTTTGCATTGGACTTGGTGATGTATGGCTTAGATACAGCTGCTCGGCCATGGAAACCCATTCCATGGAGCTCTCTGCGTACTGTACGTGGGCTAATTGGAAGGTCACATGAAGTTTGGAGCTCTGTAGCAACTGACTGTGCAGAAAGTCCTTGCACTATGCACTTCAGCATCTGCTGACACCTCTCTGTCAGTTTACGTGGCCTACCACTTGGTGGCTGAGTTGCTGTTGTTCCCAAACTCTTCCATTTTCTTCTAATAAAGCTGACAGTTGACTTTGGAATATTTAGGAGCGAGGACATTTCACGACTGGATTTGTTGTACAGGTGGCATCCTATGACAGTTCCACGCTGGAAATCACTGAGAGCGGCCCATTCTTTCACAAATGTTTGTAGAAACAGTCTCCATGCCTAAGTGCTTGATGTCATACACCTGTGGCCGGGCCAAGTGATTAGGACACCTTATTCTGATCATTTGGATGGGTGGCCAAATACTTTTGGCAATATAGTGTATTTACGCAGGTGCTTGTGGTCATTCACCAATTTAGCAAAAGACAGTGTCTGTAACGCGGCATACAGTAATCTACCACAAAGGCTATTGAGCGCTATATTCTTCCTTCTCCTCCTCCTGCGCACTGAAACTGCTGAAGTTGTCTTCTTCGGCGAGCGGTGTTTCCCTTCCATGCGGCGGCTATTTCCTTTTTCGATGGCCAGGTCGTTGGTCTTCAGTTTTGGGGCCGTGTGATGTGAATTTTGTTTCTTTTTCATGACGAGGGTGAGTCCACAACATGCTAAATGGCTTAATGAATTATGGTGTGACTGCATTTAAATTGTTCCAAAACAATTTTGAAAATTATTCCGCAATTTCATTGGTTTGATGTTACAAGGCAAAATTTATTGGCGGCATGTGCCAACACGAAAAACATTTCATAAATTAGCCATTAGGAGAATCCATAAAGTAGTGACTTATAGTCCAGAAATTACTATAGTGACCATGAGCTCAGCATAGGGTTATGTATCCTCCTGTGAATCATCTTCTACTCCAGTTTTTAGTCTATTTGAGGGCAGCGTGCCTCAGGTGGTATAGCGGCCATCCTAGTCAAAGCCGTTGTGTCTTTGAGCAAGACTCTTCACCCACCTTGCTCCTGATGGGTTGTGGTTGGCACCTTGCATGGCATCTTTAGCCATCGGTGTGTGAATGTGTAGGTGAATGGGTGAATGTGACGTATAATGTAAAACACGTTGGATATTAAAAAGGCTCAAAAAATGTATACTTACTAATTAATAATAACAGTTTTGTTTTAAATGTCCATCCATCCATTTTACAATATAATTACAACACTTTATGTACATTTTTATATACAGATTTGAACAATAAGTAATTCACTGAAATATATTTATTAATTGTGGTTCTTACAAAAAATATATCTTATAAAATATAAAAGCTAAAATGTCTCTTAAAGCTCTGCCCCTTAAATTAGTGCATACTAAATAATTTAACTTTAGCCTACTACTACAACCATATTATTTACCAGCAACATAAAGTGAAACAGAGGCAGAGGTGTCCTGCCACAGTCAGTAACAAATAAACAGAAAACAGTAGTGGTCAAATACGAATAAGGCAACAAGAGAAGTATCCTACACTTCTCTTTTGTAAAGTAAATCTGAACAGCCTATATGGGCATCTACATCAACTATATGATTTGCCTGAGAAGCTGAACAGGACCAAAAAAATAAAAAATTTAAAAAATCTATTTGTGGCAGACTTAATTCTTTCGTGGCGGGCCACCACAAATACATGAATGTGTGGGAAACACTGGAGTTTCAGATTTCGGTTGAAAATAGCAATGTTTTGTTCCTTTTAACAACACTCAGTAAGCGTTTGAGAACTGAGGAGACCAATTTTTGAAGCTTTTTAGGTGGAATTATTTCCCATTCTTGCTTGATGTACAGCTCAAGTTGTTCAACAGGGTCTCCGTTGTCGTGTTTTACGCTTCATAATGCACCACAAATGTTCAATGGGAGACAGGTCTGGACTACAGGCAGGTCAGTTGTAACACAAGCAGCATGTGGCTTGGCATTGTCTTGCTGAAATAAGCAGGGGCGTCCATGAAAAAGACGTTGCTTGGATGGCAACATATGTTGCTCCAAAACCTGTATGTACCTTTCAGCATTAATGGTGCCTTCACAGATGTGTAAGTTACCCATGCCATTACATATGCTGGCTTTTGAACTTTGCGCCTAGCACAATCCGGATGGTTCTTTTCCTCTTTGGTCCAGAGGACACGACGTCCACAGTTTCCAAAAACAATTAGGAAATGTAGATTCGTCAGACCACAGAACACTTTTCCACTTTGCGTCAGTCCATCTTAGATGAGCTCGGGCCCAGCGAAGCCGGCGGCGTTTCTGGGTGTTGTTGATAAATGGCTTTGGCTTTGCATAGTAGAGTTTTAACTTGCACTTACAGATGTAGCGACAAACTGTAGTTACTTACAGTGGGGATATCAAGTTTCAAGTTCAAGTTTATTATTCTTCGGTCAATCCTCAACAAAATAAACAAACAGTTGTACATTCTTAAATTGAAAATGAAAATGTTGCAGACCGAAAGGGTTTAGGCTGAAGTTGAACACTTATTGCGCCTAACCCTATAAACAATGTCAAGTACAAAATAAACTTCCGAAAATTATTGAATGTCCATTATACAACATATTATAAATACACATTATACATAACATAAACACAGTTCAATTATATACACAGTAAAGGCATGTGAAATATCCTTGTAGACATGTTAAACCTTTGTACCAATTTATATACTATATACAAACAATTGTACTTCCATTATTATTTATAACCCACATATAGTATTTGAATTAACATTGATCATAGTATTAACTACTGTGTTGATTCTAGAGTGATATATTTTTTCAAGACATTGGTCTTAAAGTGTTTTTTAAATGTGTAAATAGAACTGGAACATTTTAAGGAATAATCCAAGCTGTTCCACAGTTGAACCCCCCTGACAGAAACACATCTACTTTTTAAGCTTGTTCTTATCTTAGCTTTCTGGAAGACAGCTGAACCTCTGAGGTCATAGGGATTCTCTCTGGGTTTAAACCTCTCCTGTAGACACCCAGGCAGCATGTGGTTATGAGCTTTGTACGTCACAATAGCAGTGTTGAGGTCAACAAGATCGTGCAGTTTTAATGTTTTTAATTTAATAAACAGAGCATTGGTATGGTCATGATAATCTGCATAATTTACAATTCTAATCGCTTTGTTTTGAAGTAAGAATATAGATTTAATGTTTGTTTTGTAATTGTTACCCCAGATTTCGACACAATAATTAAGATAAGGGAGTACAAAAGAATGATATAACATGATTTATATAATATCCTTTACACACTGATGTCGCTTTTTAATGCAGTACCGCCTGAGGGTTCGAAGGTCACGGGCATTGCCGCTTACACGCAGTGATTTCTCAAAATTCTCTGAACCTTTTGATGATAGTACGGCCCGTAGATGGCGACATCCCTAAAATACACTTGTCTTTTTCCGTTTACAATTGTCCAATGGTAAGGCCAAGTGTGCCTGAACATGATACTTTTATAATGAAGAGGGTTTTCAAGTTCTGGCTTCTCCCTGGCATTATCACTAGCTCTGACTATGATCTGCACTGCATTTGTTTACCAAGTGTATTCAGTGTGTGAATAACATTATGATAACGAGCACTGTAGTTGTAATATTTCTACACTGTAGTTTGTTCCGGAATTGGATGCAGGGTTCTGTTTTAACAAAAAATTATTGACTTGTTTATGTTATTGTACTTTGAGTGTTCATGAACATGTCATTTGATCAAACCACAACATTTTTTAATGGCTTTAGATTATTCTAAATGAGTCGCAGTTTGAGAGGCCCTGACATATTGTTAACTGTTAATGTTATCAATAATTGTTTTTTTCAAAAAAGGTCATATGTACCTAGTCTATGAAAAAAACATTTGAACATCCAAAGTGTAAATACCACAATTCCCCATTTGTGACTGAAAGATTTAGCATGTCTCCTTGCAGCAGCATCACATAAAAATGCTATTACCATTAGCCTTCCTTTCACCGGCATAATTTCCACTGAACTATTTGCTCTTTTTCAGTGACAATGTGACTGATTTGGAATTAATCCACATTCTCTCTGAATCATTGTCAATTTGCATTAAACAGTTCCTCGCCTATTAGCCTACTTTGTACAGAATAGCTCATAATGTATGTGAGAAGTACATTACATTTTTAAACATTGTTTTCATTACTCATCTTCATTTCTGGACACTTGCCTTTTTTCTGAAGAATGATGACATACATTGAAACACCTTTTTGTCAACAACATCATTTATTTTCTCTGGCAGAAGCATATTAGTCAGTGTTGCTTTGTGTTTTGCAGCCCAGATTTAATTCTGCACATTTACTGTAGAAGTCAGAGGACTTTCTTACTGTAGCTTTGGTCGTCGTAAATGCAGTACAAAACCCAAAACCAGTGAAGTTGGCACGTTGTGTAAATGGTAAATAAAAACAGAATACAATGATCTGCAAATCCTTTTCAACTTATAGTCAATTAAACAGACTGCAAAGGCAAGATACTTAACGTTTGAACTGGAAAACTTTGTTATTTTATGCAAATATTAGCTCATTTGAAATTTGATGCCTGTAACATGTTTCGAAAAAGCTGGCACAAGTGGCAAAAAAGACTGAGAAATTTGAGGAATCCTCATCAAACACTTATTTGGAACATCCCACAGGTGAACAGGCTAATTGGGATCAGGTGGGTGCCATTATTGGGTATAAAAACAGCTTCCATGAATTGCTCAGTCATTCACAAACAAGGATGGGGCGAGGGTCACCACTTTGTGAACAAATGCGTGAGCAAATTGTCCAACAGTTTAAGAACAACATTTCTCAACGAGCTATTTAAAGGAATTTAGGGATTTCACCATCTACGGTCCGTAATATCATCAAAAGGTTCAGAGAATCTGGAGAAATCACTGCACATAAGCGATGATATACAGACCTTTGACCCCTCAGGCATCAAAAAGCGACATCAGTGTGTAAAGGATATCACCACTTGGGCTCAAGAACACTTCAGAAAACCACTGTCAGTAACTACAGTTTGTCGCTACATCTGCAAGTGCAAGTTAAAACTCTAGTATGCAAAGCGAAAGCCATTTATCAACAACACCCAGAAACGCTGCCGGCTTCGCTGGGCCCGAGCTCATCTAAGATGGGCTGATGCAAACTGTAAAAGTGTTCTGTGGTCTGACGAGTCCACATTTCAGTCTTTGGAAACTGTGAACGTCGTGTCTTCTGGACCAAAGAGGAAAAGAACCATCCGGATTGTTATAGGCGCAAAGTTCAAAAAGCCAGCATCTGTGATGGTATGGGGGTGTATTAGTGCCCAAGGCATGGGTAACTTACACATCTGTGAAGGCACCATTAATGCTGAAAGGTACATACAGGTTTTGGAGCAACATATGTTGCCATCCAAGCAACGTCTTTTTCATGGACGCCCCTGCTTATTTCAGCAAGACAATGCCAAGCCACGTGTTACAACAGCTTGGCTTTATAGTAAAAGAGTGCGGGTACTAGACTGGCCTGCCTGTAGTCCAGACCTGTCTCCCATTGAAAATGTGTGGCACATTATGAAGCCTAAAATACCACAACGGAGACCCCGGACTGTTGAACAACTTAAGCTGTACATTTAGCAAGAATGGGAAAGAATTCCACCTGAAAAGCTTCAAAAATTGGTCTCCTCAGTTCCCAAACATTTACTGAGTGTTGTTAAAAGGAAAGGCCATGTAACACAGTGGTAAAAATGCCCCTGGGCCAACTTTTTTGCAATATGTTGCTGCCATTACATTCTAAGTTAATGATTATTTGCAAAAAAAAAAGAATTTTTGCAGTTGGAACATTAAATATCTTGTCTTTGCAGTCTATTCAATTGAATATAAGTTGAAAAGGATTTGCAAATCATTGTATTCTGTTTTTATTTACGAATTGCCAACTCAACTGGTTTTGGGGTTTGTAGTTGTAGACTTAAGTGGATAAATTAAGTCGAGCAAAAAAGTACATCTTGTAAGATAGACGAGGGACTATTGCAGTCACTGTGCGCATTGAGATTGACTTTCTGAGTACACTTTTTCCACCGGAGAGATTATTATTTGGCTCCCACGCCTGATGTTCCTTCACATGCTATCAATAACCACATTGGCAGTTGAAATTGAAAACTGTAAGGACTGGGAGCACGTTTTTGGAAAGCAATCAGACAAAAAAGACAAAGTTAGCAGACCGTGGAAACATATCATTGGCAAGTGATGGCGTATGATTTACTGTACATGTCATCCGTAGAAGCTGTTATCACACACCACTCACAAACTAGCTTTTAAAAAGGCTGCGACAGCCCCCTATGAACAAGGTATACTTTAAAACAAACCGGTATTAACACAAACATTTAAATGTCCTTTTTGATGTTTGCAGAGCAACCATCCAACCACCATAGCTCGACTCTGCCTCCTGTGCCGCCGCCACATCGTCAGCGGCCCTCAGTGACGGCTCTCAATCAATCCTTGGGCTCCGCACATCACGCCGGCCAATCTCTGAATTCCACGCGGCAGCTAACAGCTCCTAGCGGAAGCCCGGCCCTCGTGGCCGGCCAATCACCTGCCGAGCTGCAGACCACACCGCCGGAAAGCGTCCCGCTGCAAGACAGCTGGGTGCTGGGTAGCAATGTGCCTCTGGAAACAAGGTATGTTTTCTTTGGATTTAACCTACAGTCATCATTCAAGTCCACACTTCAATCATTTTAACCTTGAGTGAGTTAAGATTGTGTAGCTGGGATAGGCTCCAGCACCCCGCAAGGCACAAGCGGCAGGAAATGGATGGATGTATAGCTTAAGATTGGCTATACACCAGACGTGTCCAAAGTGCGGCCCGGGGGCCATTTGCGGCCCGCAGCTAATCGTTTACCGGCCCGCCACACATTCTGCAAAAATTAATTAAAAATAAAAAAAAACCTTTAAAAAAAAGTGGAATGAGGTGAAATCTAACAAGAAAAAGTTGCAATGTTGTTGGGGACGGCGCGGCGAAGTTGGTAGAGTGGCCGTGCCAGCAATCGGAGGGTTGCTGGTTCCTGGGGTTCAATCCCCACCTTCTACCATCCTAGTCACGTCCGTTGTGTCCTTGGGCAAGACACTTCACCCTTGCTCCTGATGGCTGCTGGTTAGCGCCTTGCATGGCAGCTCACGCCATCAGTGTGTGAATGTGTGTGTGAATGTGGAAATACTGTCAAAGTGCTTTGAGTACCTTGCAGGTTGAAAAGCGCTATACAAGTATAACCCATTTATCATTTATATTTGACACAAAGCTGCCATGCAGGCTGTTTTTTTTCTCTTTTGTCTTTGTTTATTTTTTTTATTTTTTTTGCCATTGCTCAAAAAAAAAAAAAAGACAAAAAATCTCTGTTACAATGAATTATTACTTTAAAAAATGTCACTTTAAAATGTGAAATTTTAAATAAAACATCAAAGTTTTATTTGACAAAAGAGTATAATACAAACAAAATAATAGTTCAAACGTAAAATCGACAGATATATCTGAAGTTGATCTCGTAATTTAAGTGTTAAAAGTAAAAAAAAAAAACTAATAAAAATGTATCACTTTATGAGTGGGGGACCTTTTGGGTCCATAATATATTTTGTAGGATTTTATTTAACATTTCACTGTGATTACTCAAAAATATGAAATAATTAAAATCAATGGTGTCCTGCATTATTGATCTTTTAGGGCTCTATTATTAAATACTGCATATTTCAGTTTTACTATAAAAAACATAGTTGTTTTTTACAGAAAAGGCATACAACTTTTTTTTTTTTTTTTACTTTATATCAACCTGATGTTGATATAGAGATGTACTGTAAGTGTTAAATAAAAAAAAATAATAATTTGACTTATTTTTTACATTTTAATGACTGAGACCCTTTATGGTCCCCGGGAGCCCTAAATGTTAAAAAAATTTTAAAAATCCATATATTTTGTTAAGGTTTGAAATGAAAAATATCAAAATGGCCCCCGCATGCTTAAATTTTTCCGTGTGCGGCCCTCAGTGGAAAAAGTTTGGACACCCCTGCTATACACACTTACTCTTAAGGTCCAAAAGGGATATAAACATGTCATAAATCCGTATTAAATGTAATTATTTAATATAATAAATGTTTTCTTCTATAACAAGTGATTGTAACCACAGTGGCCAGGTGGTTGGCATGTACAAAAACAATACCATTGTAAGTTAATACAACAGACACTTGCAAATGTCTGTAAGTGCAAGTTAAAACTCTCTTATGAAAAGCCAAAGCCCTTTATCAACAACACCCAGAAACGCCGCCTAATGCAAATGACGCTCACTTGATTACATTGGAAATGGCACGTACAAACATGCATGAAAACAGTCCTACAAACGTCACGCATGGGCCGGTTTAGTAAGTACACTATATTGCCAAAAGTATTTGGTCACCCATCCAACTGATGATAATCAGATGTCCTAATCACTTGGTCCGGGCACAGGTGTATGAAATCAAGCACTTAGGCATGGAGACGATTTCTACAAACATTTGTGAAAGAATGGGCCGCTCTCAGAGATTTCCAGCGTGGAACTGTCATAGGATGCCACCTGTGCAACAAATCCAGTCGTGAAATTTCCCCGCTCCTAAATATTTCAAAGTCAACTGTCGGCTTTATTATAAGAAAATGGAAGAGTTTGGGAACAACAGCAACTCAGCCACCAAGTGGTAGGCCACGTAAACTGACAGAGAGGGGTCAGCGGAGGAATTATGGTGTGGGGTTGTTTTTCAAGAGTTAGGCTTGGCCCCTTAGTTCCAGTGAAAGGAACTTTGAATGCTCCAGGATACCAAAACATTTTGGAAAATTCCATGCTCCCAACCTTGTGGGAACAGTTTGTAGCGGGCCCGTTCCTCTTCCAACATGACTGTGCACCAGTGCACAAAGCAAGGTCCATAAAGACATGGATGACAGAGTCTGGTGTGGATGAATTTGACTGGCCTGCACAGAGTCCTGACCTGAACCTGATAGAACACCTTTGGGATTAATTAGAACGGAGACTGAGAGCCAGGCCTTCTCGACCAACATCAGTGTGTGATCTCACCAATGCGCTTTTGGAAGAATGGTGGAAAATTCCTATAAACACACTCCGCAACCTTGTGGACAGCCTTCCCAGAAGAGTTGAAGCTGTAATAGCTGCAAAAGGTGGACCGACATCATATTGAACCCTATGGGTTAGGAATGGGATGGCACTTCAAGTTCATGTGTGAGTCAAGGCAGGTGGCCAAATACTTTTGGCAATATAGTGTATGAATTGTTTTAGTTGTATTGTAAAACTTACAAACCTTGGTCGGAGTGATAAATGAAGAATCCTCTTGAGCAGAAACACTACAGGAGGTTTGGCACCCACCTGTTCCTAATTAGCCTGTCCACCTGTGGGATGTTCCAAATAAGTGTTTGATGAGCACTCCTCAACTTTCTCAGTCTTTTTTGCCACTTGTGCCAGCTTTTTTGAAACATGTTGCAAGCATCAAACTCCAAATGAGCTAATATTTGCAAAAAAAAAACATTTTTCAGTTCGAACGTTAAGTATTTTGTCTTTGCAGTCCATACAATTGAATATAAGTTGAAAAGGATTAGTAATTACCGTATTTTTCGGAGTATAAGTCGCACCGGCCGAAAATGCATATTAAAGAAGGAGTATAAGTCGCATTTTTTTGGGAAATTTATTTGATAAAACCCAACACCAAAAATAGACATTTGAAAGGCAATTTAAAATAAATAAAGAATAGTGAACAACAGGCTGAATAAGTGTATGTTATATGACGCATAAATAACCAACTGAGATGGTGCCTGGTATGTTAACGTAACATATTATGGTAAGAGTCATTCAAATAACTATAACATTCAGAACATGCTATACGTTTACCAAACAATCTGTCACTCCTAATCGCTAAATCCCATGAAATCTTATACGTCTAGTCCAGGGGTCGGCAACCCAAAATGTTGAAAGAGCCATATTGGACCAAAAATACAAAAAAAAATCTGTCTGGAGCCGCAAAAAATTAAAAGCCATATTACATGTGTCATGAGATATAAATTTAATTAAGAGGACTTAAAGGAAACTAAATGACCTCAAATATACCTACAAATGAGGCATAATGATGCAATATGTTCATATCGCTAGCCTAAATAGCATGTTAGCATCGATTAGCTTGCAGTCATGCAGTGACCAAATATGTGTGATTAGCACTCCACACAAGTCAATAACATCAACAAAACTCACCTTTGTGCACTCATGCACAACCTTAAA
Source organism: Entelurus aequoreus (assembly GCF_033978785.1). Taxonomy (NCBI): domain Eukaryota; kingdom Metazoa; phylum Chordata; class Actinopteri; order Syngnathiformes; family Syngnathidae; genus Entelurus; species Entelurus aequoreus. The sequence goes on from NC_084752.1 coordinate 13,494,907, forward strand.
AGTTTGGTGGACAAAATGAGACAGAAAAAGTGGCATTTGAAGTGAAGTGAATTATATTTATATAGCGCTTTTTCTCTAGTGACTCAAAGCGCTTTACATAGTGAAACCCAATATCTAAGTTACATTTAAGCCAGTGTGGGTGGCACTGGGAGCAGGTGGGTAAAGTGTCTTGCCCAAGGACACAACGGCAGTGACCAGGATGGCAGAAGCGGGGATCGAACCTGGAACCCTCAAGTTGCTGGCACGGCCACTCTACCAACCGAGCTATGCCGCCCCACATATAAAACATATATAAAACACGTCCTAGAAAGTCGGAGAAAGTTATACATGTAAACAAACTATACAGTGAGTTCGAGGACCGCCAAAATAAGTAGGACAAAACGGCGCTCGCCAAATACTCGAATCAGTGAAGCATGTTTAATATAAACGGTGTGATTTATAACAATTAGGGAGGTTTGTGTCATGTTTGTCCTCCTACAGAAACCATACTAAAACAAAAAAATACATGTTTTCCCCCTCATCTTTTTCCATTCTTTATACATTTTTGAAAAATCTCCAGAGAGCCACTAGGGCGGCGCTCTAGAGCCGCCGACCCCCGGTCTAGTCTCTTACGTGAATGAGCTAAATAATATTATTCGATATTTTACGGTAATGTGTTAATAATTTCACACATAAGTCGCTCCTGAGTATAAGTCGCACCCCCGGCCAAACTATGAAAAAAACTGCGACTTATAGTCCGAAAAATACGGTAATTGTATTATGTTTTTATTTTAGATTTACACAACGTGCCAACATTGTGGATTATTTTGTAGTCTTTCCATTGCATTCTATTATGATTTTTTTTTTGTAAAAAAGTAACTGTTATGCTACGGGCATGCAAATGTTCATCTATGTATCCCCTCACAAATACATACACATGCACCTCATATAATTGTAGCGGAAACATTGTTTTTTCTCCCTTTTTTTGTAACATTGTGACAGTGTTAGAAAGCGAATGTAGAAAAATGTAGTGCCATGAAAATGCATGAATTCATATTTGTCCATCCATGCTGCATTTCTGCATTGGACACAGACAAGATAAAGATGCTGAATGCATACGTCTATATTTCATGGCACTCAAATATGTGAACAGTGCGAGTATTTGGGCCAAAGTAAACTTGGACTTTTATTTCACTGAACAATTTATAGTCAGGTCTCACTCCTGTCCAGCCCCCACCCCATTCCGTCCAAATCTCTTTGGTTCTCTTTCCCTGGGAGAAAAACAGGGATGCAGATAGATTGATGGAAGGGGAAATATCGCTCGCTATGATCTTTACAGGCTGAAGCGTTTTGGCCGTGTGCGCGCAGGCTGCAGAATGGTTATTCCATGAGGACATCTAAACTATGTCTCCTGCTTTGGATGTATTATAGGAGAGAATACCTCAGAGTTCTGAGCATTTGGAAAACATCACAACTGTGTTCATTCCAGACAAACCTTGAGTTGTGGAGTCGGAGTACAAAGAGCACACAAATGGCGAGGCAAGTCAGGCTTGATTCCAATTGGCCTTGCCACCTGTGAGGTGGAAATATTTGAAGAACTGTTCCACGTATAAATTGCACTGTAAAAAACTGCTCATGATAATAAGTTCATGTTGTTACATAACATTTATCCAGGTGGTCCCCTCCCCAGCTGGCTCAGCACAGCCATGCAGTGTGGGGGCTACTGTATGTCATTAATTTGGTCTTCTACCTCAAAACGGATATTTACAACTACACTCTGCAACTTCTTACCTTAAAGTAACTTAAAGAGTAGATTTGTGCACTATAGATAATATTTTGCCAATTCTTAGTTTATTGGCATAAAAAGTAATACTGCTGTGTGTCGTGCACATTGTGGTGGTTAAAAGGTTAGTGTATCAGACCGCAAACTACAATTTTTTAAATAATTTTTTGTAATACTATATTAGGGTTGTACAGTATACCGGTATTAGTATAGTACCGCCCTGTCGTCGTCACATCTCGTCATTGCTGGTTTACAAGCAGAGGAGCATGTTCGGCAGCGCACAATCACAGAGTACTTACAAGCAGACACAGTGTGTAGACAGGAAAGGGAGAACGGACGCCTTTTGGTCTAAAAACTAGAGATAAAGGTGAAGTTATAACACTGAAACTGCAGTGTTTTAGCTACTTCTAAATCACTAATCCTCGCCTCCATGGCGACAAAGAAAGTACGTTTCTTACAAGTATCATCCCTGCAGGACGAGTAATAGCTACACTACCGTTCAAAAGTTTGGGGTCACATTGAAATGTCCTTATTTTTGAAGGAAAAGCACTGTACTTTTCAATGAAGATAACTTTAAACTAGTCTTAACTTTAAAGAAATACACTCTATACATTGCTAATGTGGTAAATGACTATTCTAGCTGCAAATGTCTGGTTTTTGGTGCAATATCTACATAGGTGTATAGAGGCCCATTTAATAATAATAATAATAATAATGGATTAGATTTATATCGCGCTTTTTCTATTGTTAGATACTCAAAGCGCTCACAGAGAAGTGGGAACCCATCATTCATTTCCAGCCACTATCACTCCAGTGTTCTAATGGTACAATGTGTTTGCTCATTGGCTCAGAAGGCTAATTGATGATTAGAAAACCCTTGTGCAATCATGTTCACACATCTGAAAACAGTTTAGGTCGTTACAGAAGCTACAAAACTGACCTTCCTTTGAGCAGATTGAGTTTCTGGAGCATCACATTTGTGGGGTCAATTAAACGCTCAAAATGGCCAGAAAAAGAGAACTTTCATCTGAAACTCGACAGTCTATTCTTGTTCTTAGACATGAAGGCTATTCCACAAAATTGTTTGGGTGACCCCAAACTTTTGAACGCTAGTGTAAACATGCTTCACTACACACCGTAGCTCACCGCCGTCACAATGTAAACAAACGCCATGGGTGGATCTACACCTGACATCCACTGTAATGATACCAAGTACAGGAGCGTATCTAGTCGATATCACTATTAATCAGTCAATATTTTTTGGCATCACATCTTCTTTCGTTTTTTTCAAAATGTATATTATGTTTATAAACTCAGGAAATATGTCCCTGGACACATGAGGACTTTGAATATGACCAATTCATTATTTCATTCATTTATTTATTTATTTATTTCAGGCAATGACATAAAAAAGTACAAAGTTGAACACACATAATAATATAAATGAATATAGTGCAAAAGGTAATGTATAGTATGTAATGCATGATTGTCCAGTTTTGCCTGAAAGGGAGTGGGAAGAAGATCATTTATTTAATCCCACCCCCAGTTCTCCATTCAGTGATTATTCACATGAGTTTCACTCTTACTTTGTTCAAGGATTATAATACAAATGTTGTATCATAGTGGCATTACCACAGGTAACAATAATTATTACACTGTAACAATAATTTGTATCAACAATTTAGGAATAATGAATATACCAACAATGGTAATAGACAACATCGCAATAATGGTAAGGAAACATTGAGCACATGTTAACACTTTGTAAGATACTGTAACTATTAGGTATCGGATCTGATACCAAAATCTGTGGTATCATCCAAAATTAATGTAAAGTATCCAAACAACAGAAGAATAAGTGATTATTACATTTTAACAGAAGTGTAGTCAGAACATGTTGAAAGAGAAAGTAAGCAGTAGAGATGTCCGATAATATTGGCCTGCCGATATTATCGGCCGATATATGCGTTAAAATGTAATATCGGAAATTATCGGTATCGTTTTTTTTTATTATCGGTATGGGGTTTTTTTTTGTTTTTTTTGTTTTGTTTTTAAAATTAAATCAACATAAAAAACACAAGATACACTTACAATTAGTGCACCAACCCAAAAAACCTCCCTCCCCCATTTACACTCATTCACACAAAAGGGTTGTTTCTTTCTGTTATTAATATTCTGGTTCCTACATTATATATCAATATATATCAATACAGTCTGCAAGGGATACAGTCCGTAAGCACACATGATTGTGCGTGCTGCTGGTCCACTAATAGTACTAACCTTTAACAGTTAATTTTACTCATTTTCATTCATTACTAGTTTCTATGTAACTGTTTTTATATTGTTGTACTTTCTTTTTTTTCAAGAAAATGTTTTTAATTTATTTATCTCATTTTACTAATTTTTTAAAAAAGTACCTTACCTTCACCATACCTGGTTGTCCAAATTAGGCATAATAATGTGTTAATTCCACGACTGCATATATCGGTTGATATCGGTATCGGTTGATATCGGTATCGGTTGATATCGGTATCGGTAATTAAAGAGTTGGACAATATCGGAATATCGGATATCGGCAAAAAGCCATTATCGGACATCCCTCGTAAGCAGATATAATAACAGTAAATGAACAAGTAGATTAATAATTCATTTTCTACCACTTGTCCTTAATAATGTTGACAAAATAATAGAATGAAAAATGACACAATATGTTACTGCATATGTCAGCAGCTAAATTAGGAGCCTTTGTTTGTTTACTTACTAATAACCGGTACCGGTACCAAAATATTGGTATCGGGACAACACTATACTATATATACATATATAGGTACGGCTGGTTTTACAGTGTAGTAGCTACAAGGCTACAACGAATATTTGATTTAAGTCGAATAATTACATTGAAAATAGCATACCGTATTTTTTGCACTGCCGATGAGCGGGTCTATTCAGGTCTTTATTCATACAAAAGGCACACCGGATTATAGGGCGCATTAAAGGAGTCATATTTTTATGATTTTTTTCTAAATGTAAAACACTCCCTTGTGGTCTACATAACATGTGATGGTGGTTCTTTGGTCAAAATGTTGCATAGATTATGTTTTACAGATCACATTCAAACCGCTTTCTGACAGTCGCTTCAGGATGCGCCGTTTTGTGGGCGGTCTTATTTACGTGGCTCACCTTCAGCAGCGTCTTCTCCCCGTCATCTTTGTTGTAGCGGTGTAGCGTGCAAGGACGGGAGTGGAAGAAGTGTCAAAAGATGGAGCTAACTGTTTTAATGACATTCAGACTTTACATCAATCAATAACGGAGCAGCATCTCCTCATCCGTGGCTCACTAGTGCAACAACAACACAGGGAATGTGTCCCGTGAAAAACCGCCTGACCGGAACTCTCTAATAACTAAAGTTCCTTGGGTGAATAATATTAACTCACTACACCGGTATGTTTTAGCGCTTTCATAGCGAGTTTACTGACAGATATAAGTAAGAACTTTACACTACTTTATATTAGAAATGGCAACAGCTGAGGATGAATGTCCCATAACAAGAAGATAGAGAAAAAGAAGATGCTTATTGACTACAAAGGCGGAAGCACTCAAATTGTCAGTACTTATGCAGATCCTAAAAACAGATCAGCAGGTACCAGAAGGTAAGAAAAGTTGGTTTTGTATAATATTGCGAAACAAAACGCCGGATAATGCCTGCTAATAAGTGCCATTTTGCTGTCCTTATACACACACCATAATAATACTCGTATGTTTAATGTGCCGACAATCCATCAAGCGGTGCGGCTTCAAAACTTACCGAAGTCGTACTAAAAACATTTTGACCGATTTTTAAGCGCCGTGTGTAATGTTCTATATTCTCAATGGAACATTTAAAGTTTTGGTGTTGTTTACGGCAGTGGTCCCCAACCACCGGGACGTGGACCGGTACCGGGCCGCACAAGAAATAAAAAAAATAAAAAATGTTTTAAAAATATATAGATTTATTTTTATTAAATGGGACACATTTTTAAGCGTTGATCGGTCCACAGCTACAAAAAGGTTGGGGACCACTGGTTTACGGGCATCATCTTGCTGCTTACACATATCTCTTATGTGTGACTGCCATCTACTTTGGCAGTTGATTTTGGAGAAAATGAAAGGGATTTTAAGTGCGCCTTATAGTCCGTAAAATACAGTACTTTTTAAAAAAAAAAATTTAATACTTCAATAATTTGTTTCATAGATTTAATAAATAAAAACAACATTAAATCCAGGCTGCATGGAGTGCCTGAAACTCTAAATATGCTGACATTGTTTCCATACAACTCCATGCAGTTGATGCTGTGGGTGTTGTGGCCAGTATGTGTGGCGGGGACAGCAGAGTGGCGATGCAGATCAAAAGTTTTTTCAACCATTTGAAAGTGAAAAAGACACGGCGACGTCGTGAAATGTTTGCACTGTCAAACATTAGCACTGTATCGATGAAGCAGCACGTCAGCGGGAAGCTACCTGTATGCACACAGCTAACAAGCAGAGACAAGATAAAAGTGTATTTTTGAGTAATTCTCTACTTGATCACACTTCAATGAGGAGACAGGATGTCGGTTGACAAGTTATTTATACTCAAAAGGTGTCAGGTTAACAAGATCTCCTAACGTACAACCGATTCATGTATCATAACAATATATTAGCGCCTTCTCTCACATTACCTCCTGCTTCCATTCCTGCAGCATCATAGGACATAAAGACACCACCTCCACATTCAACATGTACAGTCTTATCTAGTCTAGACATTTATATATATATATAGATATATATATATATATATATATATATATATATATATATATATATATATATATATATATATATATATATATATATATATATATATAATTTTTTGTTTTACTGTATGTTTCTTCGGATTTAGATTTCCAGTGTCCTTTTATCTTTTTTTTTTTTTTTTTTGCCTGTTTTCATTGTTTGTGTCCTCTTTCTTTTATAGTGTAATGTGTACGTCTTTTAATGTGTGAGCTATGAGAAATACCTGAATTTCCTCAAGGGAATTATTCAAGCACAGCGTCTAGCTATTTTTATCCATCTATCTGACTATAAATGAGCACACAGTAAAATAAATTAATATTAACAGCTCAGCATTAATCATATAAACACACAATTGAAATGAGCTAATAAAACAAAAAATGCCATTAACTGCTGAGGTTAAGAACGTGAACAACATAAAAATCCCTATTTTATGCTGCAGCTGTTACATATACTGTAATATTGTACTTGGTAATTGTTATATATTGTATATATTATAAAAAATATAATCAAATAGATCATATACTATATATATACTATGTAAATATTACATGTATTTTTTTTCTGTCAAAATGTAAAAAACAAATACATTTAGTAAGAAAAGATTAAGTACTTTATCGACGAGTATTTATTGATTACCAGGCGTTCGTGGGCCACTTAAAATAATGTGGCAGGCCAGATCTGACTCCCGGGCCTTGAGTTTGACACCTGTGTTCTAAGCAAACAAAAATAGTATTTGAAAAAGTATTTAATGTATAATAATATAATGATTATTACATTACTATGAAACACAAAACTAATAGTAAATTACTATTACAGATAATAACTACATTCCAACTTACATTTATAACAATGTAACCAACATTATATTATTCACATGAACAACATTATTATTACCGATTCATATACACTACCGTTCAAAAGTTTGGGGTCACCCAAACAATTTTGTGGAATAGCCTTCATTTCTAAGAACAAGAATAGACTGTCGAGTTTCAGATGAAAGTTCTGTTTTTCTGGCCATTTTGAGCGTTTAATTGACCCTACAAATGTGATGCTCCAGAAACTCAATCTGCTCAAAGGAAGGTCAGTTTTGTAGCTTCTGTAACGAGCTAAACTGTTTTCAGATGTGTGAACATGATTGCACAAGGGTTTTCTAATCATCAATTAGCCTTCTGAGCCAATGAGCAAACACATTGTACCATTAGAACACTGGAGTGATAGTTTCTGGAAATGGGCCTCTTTACACCTATGTAGATATTGCACCAAAAAGCAGACATTTGCAGCTAGAATAGTCATTTACCACATTAGCAATGTATAGAGTGTATTTCTTTAAAGTTAAGACTAGTTTAAAGTTATCTTCATTGAAAAATAAGGACATTTCAATGTGACCCTAAACTTTTGAACGGTAGTGTATAAGTCAAGCAGATATTTGAGCATTTTTATATTTATTTTAAGACAAAAATGTAAAGTATGATAATATATGTGTTACATTAATAGATAACAGTGAATAAAATATAATAAATTCCATGCAGTACATGTATTTTTTCTGTCAAAATTTAAAAACCGAATACATTTAGTAAGAAAAGATGAAGTAGTTTATTGATGACTTATTTATTGATTACCAGGCGTTCGTGGGCCACTTAAAATAATGTGGCAGGCCAGATCTGACCCCCGGGCCTTGAGTTTGACATCAGTGTTATAAGCAAACAAAAATAAAAGTATCATCTGGATCTTAGGTCCAATTTGTCAATTTGCGTTTTTAAAAGATACATTTTGTTATTATAATCCTAAATTGGTTATTTGTTTATTGACTATCCACTTTCTGAGCAATCGCTACAGTACTTTGTGCAGCCACCTGGATTTTGTTCATAATACTCTATAATCGCATATTTAAAAAAAAATCCAAGCTTGATAACTCCAACGTTCTTGCTTTGCTCTGATTGATTAAGACATAAATCCACTGTGAATAATCACTTATTGAATAGAGATTAGGATGGACCAAGGGACTAGCATATTAGTTATGGTTGCCACCCACTGTGGTCACTGTCACTTCACAGTCTTATTGTCCCTGCACGCTCTGCTTGTCTGCTGTCGTTAGTTTGCACTAACGCTTTCAATGGCTGCTCTGCTGCATCAAGCTTTCGCAGCATATTGTTGGACATTTGTCCGTTTGAAGCCCCTTTATGTGTCCCATTGCAGCGTTGAAAAGAAGCACATGACTCAAAGGAGATCGCACATTCAAGTGCCAAACATACAGTCGCCATCAAAAGTTTACATACACTTGTAAAGAACATAATGTCATGGCTGTCTTGAGTTTCCAATACTTTCTACAACTCTGATTTTTTTTTTGTGATAGAGTGATCGGAGCACATACTTGTTGGTCACAAAGAACATTCATTAAGTTTGAAGTAAAATTTTGGTTTCATCTGACCACAGAACTTTCCTCCAGACGGTCTTATCTTTGTCCATGTGATGTCAGATGAAACATAAATTGAGCTGTTTGGCCACAATACCCAGCAATATGTTTGGAGGAGAAAAGGTGAGGCCTTTAATCCCAGGAACACCATTCCTACCGTCAATATATGTGTTATAGACATAATATAATATATCTGTGTATATAATATACTGTACACATATTATTTATATATTCGTATATATGTTATATTTCATATCACTATATTCAGTGTTTCCCACACATTCATTTATTTGTGGCGGCCTGCCACGAAAGAATTACGTCCGCCACAAATAAAATAAAATTAAAATTAAAAAAAAATATATATATATATATATATATATATATATTTTATTTTTTTTATTTTTTTTTATTTTTTGTCCTGTCCAGCTTCTCAGGCAAATCATATAGTTGATGTAGATGCCCATATAGGCTGTTCAGATTTACTTTACAAAAGAGAAGTGTAGGATACTTCTCTTGTTGCCTTATTTGTATTTGACCACTACTGTTTTCTGTTTATTTGTTACTGACTGTGGCAGGACACCTCTGCCTCTGTTTCACTTTATGTTGCTGGTAAATAATATGGTTGTAGTAGTAGGCTAAAGTTAAATTATTTAGTATGCACTAATTAAAGGGGGAGAGCTTTAAGAGACATTTTAGCTTTTATATTTTATAAGATATATTTTTTGTAAGAACTACAATTAATAAATATATTTCAGTGAATAACTTATTGTTCAAATCTGTATATAAATATGTACATAAAGTGTTGTAATTATATTGTAAAATGGATGGATGGATGGACGTTTAAAACAAAACTGTTATTATTAATTAGTAAGTATACATTTTTTGAGCCTTTTTAGAGAAAATCATATCATTGTAGTACATTATGCAAATTACTCGATGATGTCATGGTGACCACGCCCATAGCCACGCCCCTACAGCCACAGGTATCTTGGCAGTTTATGGGAAACACTGATATTTAGTCTATTTATACCTGCATTGTCCTTTCCATCCTTACACTTTCCGTCATTGTAACTGAGCTACTGTGTTGAACAATTTCCCTTGTGGATCGTTAAAGTTTGTCTAAGTCTAAGTCTAAGCATGGTGGTGGTAGTATTATGCGCCGTCGATCGCTGGAACGCAGGTGAGCACGGGTGGTGATGAGCAGATGAGGGCTGGCGTAGGTGGAGAGCTAATGTTTTTAGCATAGCTCTGTTGAGGTCCCGTAGCTAAGTTAGCTTCAATGGCGTCGTTAGCAACAGCATTGCTAGGCTTCGCCAGGCGGGACAGCATTAACCGCGTGGTTACAGGTCCAGGGTTTAGTTCAGTGTCTCCTGAGAGTGGAAGTAATAGTCGTATTGTTGATCTTCGGTCTATCCTTCCAGTCAGGGGCAAGTTTATTCTGTTTCTATCCGCAGTTAAGCACGATGCTATCACGTTAGCTCAGAAGCTAAAGTGTTTCGCCGATGTATTGTCGTGGAGATAAAAGTCACTGTGAATGTCCATTTCGCGTTCTCGACTCTCATTTTCAAGAGGATATAGTATCCGAGGTGGTTTAAAATACAAATCCGTGATCCACAATAGAAAAAGGAGAAAGTGTGCAATCCAATGAGCCCTTGTACCTAAGTTACGGTCAGAGCGAAAAAAGATACATCCTGGCGTCCTGCACTGCACTCTAATCCTTCACTCTCACTTTCCTCATCCACAAATCTTTCATCCTCACTCAAATTAATGGGGTAACCGTCGCTTTCTCGGTCCGAATCGCTCTCGCTGCTGGTGGGAATGATTGTAAACAATGTGCAGATGTGAGGAGCTCCACAACCTGTGACGTCACGCTACTTCCGGTACAGGCAAGGCTTTTTTATCAGCGACCAAAAGTTGCGAACTTTATCGTCGATGTTCTCTACTAAATCCTTTCAGCAAAAATATGGCAATATCGCGAAATGATCAAGTATGACACATAGAATGGACATGCTATCCCCGTTTAAATAAGAAAATTTCATTTCAGTAGGCCTTTAAGCAATAGTGTTACAGGCTCCAGGGATGGCGCTACACCAGGGCTTGGGGGTGCTAAAGCCCTGTCGGAAATCTGTTCAAACTAGAATGGGATTGTGCTGAAAATCTTAAATTCCCCTCTGTGATTAATAACGTTTTTCTGATTCTGATTCTGATTTCCTAAACCTATCACTGGGCAAAGTCCATCGTTCTGTGACCAAATATGCAACCGGTCCATCTTTCCAAACGTCCCTGTGGCCTAAAGGCCTAATATTAATTTTACTATCATTACTTTCTTTAGTTATTATGTTGTGATCCGAAATAATATTGCCAATGCATAGTTGTCTGTTTTCATTAATTAAGCATAGGGATTAAGCGTATTTTGGATGTATTGTCTGGTTATTTGTAAGCACATCCCTTGCTGTGTCTGTCACCTTTGCATGTAAAACATTTATTCATTCATTTTTCATTTATTTATTTATTTCAGGGAATGACATATAAAAGTACAAAGTTGACAACACATAATAATATAAATTAATATAGTGCAAAAGGTAATGTATAGTATGTAATGCCTGATTGTCCAGGTTTAACTATTTGGTTGAATATTCTTTGGTCAAATTTAGTTAAAACTACTTTCATATTGAACATGCGTGTGCTGTGTATCATCACTGATTGTATTGAGAAAATGAGAACTGAAGTCATGAAAATCGATTATTTTCTTAGCCCCTCCCAGCACAAATCAGTCAAGCCCCCCCCCCCCGTAGACCCGGGAGAGATAAAATCCTGGAAGGCTCTCACAAAGCCTGCCATGATTATTGGTAGCAAACACAGAAAGTGCTTTGGTCGCTGCTGTTGACAGAAGTACGGTAGTGGAGGTTGCTATGCGCTCTGTGGAATCAATGCATCGAGGGAAGACGTTACTGCTTAAAATGATCAAAAATAATAAATATTAAATGTTATCTTGAATGTGCCTGTTACTACATTACGTATTTACTTACAGCATGTATATAAAATGGTGTTGGATATATAGTTTTATAGGCGGAATAGATCCTATTACCTGCATCCTATAACCTGCATTCTTTAAGACAGGGGTGTCCAAAGTGCGGCCCGGGGGCCATTTGCGGCCCGCAGGTAATTTTTTAACGGCCCCACGGCACATTCTAAAAATACGATGAGAAAAAAATAAAAAACATAAAAAGTGGTATAAAAGAGCAAACAGGTGAAATGTAACAAGAAAATGTTGCATTATTTACTCTAATAACACAAAGCTGCCATGCAGGCTGTTTCTTTCTTTAAAAAATAATAATGAATTAAAATCAATGTCATTATGAATTATTGACCTATTCAAGGCTCCATTTACTTCACATTAAATATTTCAATTTGACTTATTTTGGGGGGAAAATGTTGCCAATTTTTTGGTTGCCATTTAAAAAACTAAGTTTTTTAAAGAAGGGCCTAAAACGAACAAACAAAAAACATGAACAACAATAAAACTTATCTAATAGATCTGAAGTTGATCTTGAGACTATTATGGTAAAAGTTCAAAAAAATGTTGGATTTATTTTTTTAAACTTTACTGAGCAGTACCCTTTTGGATCCCCAATAATTTTAGTGGGACTTTTTTTTTTTTAAGTGTCATTGCTCAAAAAAAATAATGAATTAAAATCAATGTTGTTATGAGTTATTGACCTTTTTAAGACTCCAATTATTATATAATCTAAAATATTCCACTTTAAAATTTTATTGGGGGAAAATATTGCATATTTTGTGTTTTTTTCCCATAAAAAAACACGGTTTTCCTTGACAAAAATGGCATACAACTTAAATCTTTAAAAGCGTTATATTGACAGATAGACCTAATGTTGATCTAGAGATTTAAACCTTGAATAATAATAATAATAATAATAATAATAATAATAATAAATAATGACACATATGTAATATTTTTTTTTGACTAAAACCTTTTGGGGTCCCCGGGATCAAGTCTGAGTGGAGGCCTAAATGTATCTTTTTTATACATATATTGTATTGGTTTTTAAAATAAAAAATATCAAAATGGCCCCCACTTGCTTTGATTTTTCAGTGTGCGGCCCTCAGTGGAAAACGTTTGGACACCCCTGCTTTAAGATGTCAATAAACTTCTCAATCAATCAATCAATCAATCAATCAATTGTTAGAACATACAGAAAAGGGAAAGACGTGTTTTCTAATGATGGACAACCTTTTTTAAAAAAGTGCAATTTTCCTTTACTCAACACATGTTCAACAGTAGCTTCTGTCAGCCACAAGACATGCCAGCCATTCCACTACTTATGTTTTATTGTGCACTCCATGTGCACTCAGGGTATCCGCAGGGTCTTAAAAAGTCTAAAAAAAAGTCTTAAATCCAATAATTTGAATTTAAGGCCTTAAAATGTCTAAAATTCTCCTAAAATCTCAAAAAATGTCTTAAATACAATTTAAAAATGTCTTAAAAATCTATTGACGTTACTTTTATTTGAAACATGCATAAACTTTAGTCTCGCTTTGAAAGGTTTTTTCCTTTAAGTCTTGTGTACTTTTGTACTTTTTTTGCCTGTATCGGTGTGAAATGGGTCTTAAAATGTCTTCGTTATGGTCTTAAAACGTCTTAAATTTGGCTTGTTGGAACCTGCAGAGACCCTGGAACTGGTCATCAGGAGTATTGGGAGTTTTCCCAGTGGGCCGATCAATAATGAGCCAACAGCTGTTTATCTATTTTTTATTTTTATTTGTATATGTTGGTGCGCCTTGGCTTGGTAACTACGATAACTCTCCATGTACGGCCCGGTAACATGACTCTGCAGATACGTGAGACATGCTTGAGACCAAAAATAGCTTTTAAAATGTCAAATTATAACAAACTTATTCCCAACCTTTACATGCTTTGTCATCATTATGGGGTATCAGGCCTGTTTGCAGGCATCGATGATCAGGGCTCTTCAGTCTTCTCTGTCGTCCGCTCTATGTATGAGTTCTATTGTGTTGATATTTCCGATAACATTTCTTAGGCTGTTGATAAATGTTGCTCGTTGTCGACCTGGAGCTTTCTTTCCTACTAGTTTTCCTGTTAACATCAGTTCTTCTAAGCTGTCTTTTCTAATGATATGTCTGAGGAATTTCAGCTGAGTCCCCCGTCGGAGAGAGTTTCAATTCCCACCGCCGGAAGAACTTTGAACATGTCACGAGGGAGGCAATGGACATTGAGTTCGAGTGGACCATGTTCCGTACCTCTATCATGGCGGAACTCCAAAATGCTGTCAAGCTGAAGAAAGAGTCCTATTGGGTCCTTTTGGCTCATGAGACTCCACAGGCAGCGGACCGGTACCGACAGGCCAAGCGGCTTGCGACTTGGACATTGGAGGAGTTTGGGAAGCCATGGAAAATGACTTCAGGATGGTTTTAAGTGATTCTGGACCACCCGCCTCTGCCTCAGGAGGTGGAAGCAATGCACTGTCGACACCGTGTATGGTGGGGATGGTGTGCTGCTGACCTTGACTTGAGGATGTTCTAGCTCGGTGGAAGGAATACTTCAAAGACCGTTGTGGTGGTTCCTCTCTTTAAGAAGGGGGGTGTTCTGACTATCCTGGGATCACACTCCTCAGCCTTCCCGGTAAGGTCTATTCAGGTGTACTGGAGAGGATGCTACGCCGGATAGTCGAACCTCGGATTCAGGAGGAACAGTGTGGTTTTCGTCCTGGTCGTGGAACTGTGGACCAGCTCTATACTCTCGCCAGGCTCCTTGAGGGTGCATGGGAGCTAGCCCAACCGTTCTACTTGTGCTTTGTGGACTTGGAGAAGGCATTCGACCATGTCCCTCGGGAAATCTTGTCGGGAGTGCTCAGAGAGTATGGTGTATCAGACTGTCTGATTGTGGCGGTCCACTCCTTGTATGATCGTGTCAGAGCTTGGTCCGCATTGCAGGCAGTAAGTCGGACCCGTTTTCAGTGAGGGTTAGACTCTGCCAGAGCTGCCCCTTTTCACAGATTATGTTCATAACTTCTATGGACATAATTTCTAGGCGCCGTCAGGGCGTTAAGGGGACCCGGTTTGGTGGCTGAAAGATTAGGTCTCTGCTTTTTGCAGATGATGTGGTCCTGATGGCTTCATCTGGCCAGGATCTTCAGCCTTCACTGGATCGCTTCGCAGCCGAGTGTGAAGCAACTGGGATGAGAATCAGCACCTCCTAGTCCGAGTCCATGGTTCTCGCCCGGAAAAGGGTGGAGTACTATCTCTGGGTTGGGCAGGAGATCTTGCCCCAGGTGGAGGAGTTCAAGTACCGCGGTACTTGAACTCCTGAGTCTTGTTCACGAGTGAGGGAAGAGTGGATCGTTGGGGCGTCTGCAGTTATGTGGACACTGTATTGATCCGTTGTTGTAAAGAAGGAGCTGAGCCGGAAGGCAAAGCTCTTAATTTACTGGTCGATCTACGTTCCCATCCTCACCTATGGTCATGAGCTTTGGGTTATGACCGAAAGGACAAAATCACGGGTACAAGCGACTGAAATTAGTTTCCTTTGTCGGGCGGCTCTCCCTTAGAGATAGGGTGAGAAGCTTTGTCATTCGGGAAGAGCTCAAAGTAAAGCTGCTGCTCCTCCACATGGAGAGGAGCCAGGTTAGGTGGTTCGGGCATTTGGTCAGGATGCCCCCCAGACGCCTCCCAAGGGAGGTGTTTAGGGCACGTCCGACTGGCAGGAGGCCACGGGGAAGACCCAGGACACGTTGGAGAGACTATGTCTCCCGGCTGGCCTGGGAATGCCTCGCAATCCCCTGATAGGAGCTGGACGAGTTGGCTGGGGAGAGACAAGTCTGAGCTTCTCTACTTCGGCTGCTGCCCCCGCGACCCGACCTGGATGGATGGAATTTGGATACTAATCAAATTACTTTTTTGGGGAAAGAGACTTCAAGTAATTACTTTGTGTGTGCTGTTTTGTGCCAAACTCTAGTTAATGTGATTTGGGAAGGAAAAAAACAGCAAGTGGTGGAACCTTATACAGGAGACTAGAAGGCCATTTATCATCCTACTGCCATCTGACGTTCCATCAAGTGGAAAAAAGCCCTTCTATTATACCCTGATGATTTTGGTCGCCCTGACCCATCACATTCCACCGACTACTTTCATTATTTTGTATACAGACAGTCAGCAGGGTGGAAAAATGGTCTGAACTGTGTGTAATGTTTTGGTTGTAGGTTGGACTCCATGAAGAGACGGAAACAAGGTCGGCAAAAAAGAAGAAAGGCAAAAGTTCAGAGAAAATAGAAAATAGTGGGACTTGCAGGTATCTTGGAACTAAAAGTGACTGTCCAGGAAATAACACAATAAATGCAACGTGAACAAACAGTTTACTTTAAAATGAAGGCTTGGATTAAAAAAAAAAGTCAGTAGGAGCGGCGCAACTAGAATGGTAGGAGGGTGGTAAAAGTTTGCATGACTGACCACAAAACCAGGGATAGTAACTTTAGACCATGATATCTGCTACTGGAGGAGGACAAGGAAAGAATGCAGCCCTGGAAGTTCTAGCCGTGCAATGGATATGCATGGAAAGAGGGAAAGGAACGGTCTGGTGTCTCATTGCTTAAAAAACCTCACTCACAGGAGAGCAACTGCAGGTGTGTCTCCTTTCTCTGCCCCACACCAGAAATATAATGATCTAAGGTGGAAATCAATCAATCAATGTTTATTTATATAGCCCTAAATCACAAATGTCTCAAAGGGCTGCACAAGCCACAACGACATCTGCGGTACAGAGCCCACATAAGGGCAAGGAAAAACTCACCCCAGTGGGACGTCGATGTGAATGACTATGAGAAACCTTGGAGAGGGCTGCATATGTGGGTAACACCCCCCACCCTCTAGGGGAGACAGAAAGCAATGGATGTCGAGTGGGTCTGACATAATATTGTGAAAGTCCAGTCCATAGTGGATCTAACAGAATCAATCAATGTTTATTTATATAGCCCTAAATCACAAGTGTCTCAAAGGGCTGCACAAGCCACAACGACATCCTCGGTACAGAGCCCACATACGGGCAAGGAAAAACTCACCCCAGTGGGACGTCGGTGTAAATGACTATGAGAAACCTTGGAGAGGACCGCATATGTGGGTAACTCCCCCCCCCCTCTAGGGGAGACCGAATGCAATGGATGTCGAGTGGGTCTGACATAACATTGTGAAAAGTCCAGTCCACAGTGGATCCAACACATCAGCGAGAGTCCAGTCCATAGTGGGGGCCAGCAGGAAACCGTCCCGAGCGGAGACGGGTCAGCAGCGCAGAGATGTCCCCAACCGATGCACAGGCTAGCGGTCCACCCGGGGTCCCGACTCTGGACAGCAAGCACTTCATCCATGGCCACTGGACCTATGCAACTCCCCCTCGCAAGGAAGAGGGGAGCAGAGGAGAGAAGAAAAGAAACGGCAGATCAACTGGTCTAAAAAGAGGGTCTATTTAAAGGCTAGAGTATACAAATGAGTTTTAAGATGAGACTTAAATGCTTCTACTGAGGTAGCATCTCTAACTGTTACCGGGAGGGCATTCCATAGTACTGGAGCCCGAACAGAAAACGCTCTATAGCCCGCAGACTTTTTTTTGGGCTCTGGGAATCACTAATAAACCGGAGTTCTTTGAACGCAGATTTCTTGCCGGGACATATGGTACAATACAATCGGCAAGATAGGCTGGAGCTAAACCGTGTAGTATTTTATACGTAAGTAGTAAAACCTTAAAGTCGCATCTTAAGTGCACAGGAAGCCAGTGCAGGTGAGCCAGTATAGGCGTAATATGATCAAACTTTCTTGTTTTTGTCAAAAGTCTAGCAGCCGCATTTTGTACCAACTGTAATCTTTTTATGCTAGACATAGGGAGGCCCGAAAATAATACGTTACAGTAATCGACTAGAATAGTGAAAGTCCAGTCCATAGTGGGTGGGGCCAGCAGGAAACCATCCCGAGCGGAGACGGGTATGCAGCGCAGAGATATCCCCAACCGATGCACAGGCGAGCGGTCCACCCCGGGTCCCGACTTTGGACAGGGGGGGGACACAAATACAAAAAGACAACCAGTAGAGGGCACAATAATAATATTCACCTCGGGCCCTATTCTCCCAAGTGAAAAAAGCTGCGCAACCTCACGGATTTTGGCTGCCCGGCATTCTCCCCCTTGACACCTTCCTCCAAGATGCACGCTTTGGGTGGCGCAACCCTTAAATGTGTGCGTCCCCTGTCAAATCTAATGTTCTCCCATCGACTAAAGTAATTTGCTTCCTATGTGCCCATGAGACTGCAATAGGTCCAGCGCCTCTGAAAGGCGAAACATGTACCGTATTTTTCGGACTATAAGGCGCACTTAAAATCCTTTCATTTTCTCAAAAAATCAACAGTGCGCCTTACAACCCGGTGCGCCTAATGTACGGAATAATTCTGGTTGTGCTTACCGACCTCGAAGCTATTTTATTTGGTACATGGTGTAATGATGAGTGTGACCAGTAGATGGCAGTCACACATAAGAGATACGTGTAGACTGCGATATGACGCCAGTAAACAACACCAACAGTTTAAATGTTCCATTGGAAATAAAGAACTTGTATTCTTGGGGATCTACATCAATTTAGTAACGTGTCATCAAAGAGTAAAAATGCTTTTCTTTCAATATGCATAATAACAAAAAGGGTAATATTTAAAAAATGGATAGCTGTTGATAGTCCAACTCATACTGACTGGTACACACAAGCTATGGAGATGATATCAGTAGAACAAACTGCATTTAGTTTAGATAATAATGAGTCATATATTGGAATATGGGATCCATTATTTAAATTTGTTTCAACTATTAAATGAACCAAAATATGACTTATTATATCTTTGTGGAAAATATTGGACACAGTGTGTTGTCAAGCTTGTGAGATGTGATGCAGGTGTAAGCCACTATGACACTATTGTTCATTTCTAATTTTTTTTCCATCCATCCATTTTCTACCGCTTATTCCCTTCGGGGTCGCGGGGGGCGCTGGAGCCTATCTCAGCTACAATCGGGCGAAAGGCGGGGTACACCCTGGACAAGTCGCCACCTCATCGCAGGGCCAACACAGATAGACAAACAACATTCACACTCACATTCACACACTAGGGCCAATTTAGTGTTGCCAATCAACCTATCCCCAGGTGCATGTCTAATTTTTTTTATTATTTTTTATTAATTATTTTAATGATAATATCAATGAGGGTTTTTTTTCATCTCTGCTATTTTGAAATTATTACTAATATTGATGCTGTTGTCGATAATGTTCATTTTTGTCTCACTACATTTGTATTGTTCCGTGTCATGTTTGTGTGTCCTCAATTGCTCTCAATTGCTCTGTTTGTTGTTGTTCTTAATGTTGCTGGGACGGGTTTGGTTTTGGAATTGGATTGCATTATTGTGGTATTGTTGTGTATTGTTTTGTTGATTGATTTATACATTTAAAAAAAAAAAAAAGAAAAAAGAAAGAAAATAACGAACATTACACACAGCACTCAAAAATCTGTCAAAATGTTTTAGTACGACTTTGAAGCCGCACCGCTTGATGGATTGTCGGCCCATGACGGCTACCGTAGTCAGAGATACAAGTATTACTATGGTGTGTGTATAAGGACCGCAAAATGTCACCTATTACCACACATATTATCTGGCATTTTGTTTCACAATATTATGCAAAACCAACTTTTCTTACCTTCTGGTACTTGCTGATGTGTATTTGCGATCTGCATAGATCCTGAAAATTTGAAGATGATCTGTAAAACCTAATCTATGCTACATTTTGACCAAAGAATCACCGTGACATGTTATGTAGACCACAAGGAAGTTTTTTACATTTAGAAAAAAATCATAATATGACCCCTTTTAATGCGCCTTTTGTATAAAAAAAGACCTGAATAGACCAGCTCATCGGCAGTGCGCCTTATAATCCGGTGTGCCCTATGGTCCCGAAAATACGGTATATTGCACTTGAAGTTTTGATGCAGTGTACACCACACATATCAAAATGATAAAAGAAACGCGAAAATGGCTCTGGCTTTGCATAGTACAGTTTTAACTTGCACTTACAGATGTAGTGACAAACTGTAGTTACTGACAGTGGTTTTCTGAAGTGTTCCTGAGCCCATGTGGTGATATCCTTTACACACTGATGTCGCTTTTTGATGCAGTACCACCTGTGGGATCGAAGGTCACGGGCATTCAATGTTGGTTTTCGGCCTTTCTCCAGAATCTCCTAACCTTTTGATGATATTACAGACCGTAGATGGTGAAATCCCTAAATTCCTTGCAATAGCTGGTTGAGAAATGTTGTTCTTAAACTGTTGGACAATTTGCTCACGCATTTGTTGACAAAGTGGTGACCCTCGCCCCATCCTTGTTTGTGAATGGCTGAGCATTTCATGGAAGCTGCTTTTATACCCAACCATGGCACCCACCTGTTCCCAATTAGCCTGTTCACCTGTGGGATGTTCCAAATAAGTGTTTGATGAGCATTCCTCAACTTTCCCAGTCTTTTTTGCCACTTGCGACAACATGTTGCAGGCATTATATTCCATATGAGCTAATATTTGCAAAAAATAACAACGTTTACCAGTTTGAACGTTAAGTATCTTGTCTTTGCAGTCTATTCAATTGAATATAAGTTGAAAAGGATTTGCAAATCATTGTATTGTGTTTTTATTTACCATTTACACAACATGACAACTTCACTGGTTTTGGGTTTT
This sequence comes from Entelurus aequoreus, assembly GCF_033978785.1. Classification (NCBI taxonomy): domain Eukaryota; kingdom Metazoa; phylum Chordata; class Actinopteri; order Syngnathiformes; family Syngnathidae; genus Entelurus; species Entelurus aequoreus. The sequence continues at coordinate 13,515,678 of NC_084752.1, forward strand.
GTATTTCAGGGAGGAGTTTGGTTGCACTGGTCCTTAAATCGGACTGCTAAAATTCATAAAATGTGACTAGAAACACTTGGTGTATTTCTATCAGTGCATGGAGCTTTGTTTTCAGGCGTTTTCTTCACGTTTCAGCTAAAAATCGCAAGTGCTGCCAAAATTCCTTGCATTCCTCTCTCTCTTGTCACATCCCGCCTCGAGGCAGGTATTAATTGCGGGCCCCTCGTTATAATCGGTTCTAATTGTTAATCACACAGCCTTGTTAGAGAGTCGTCTAATTGTAATTGCAGATGCTCATTAGCTAAAGCTGTGCCATTAATTAGACATTGCGACCCAGGCAATTACTGTACATGTTTTTGCAGTGATTTTCATCTCTGTGGTTCTTCTTAAATTCTACCTTCAAAGGAAAATACAACTTTTGGACAGATTGTCAGGGATATATATATTTTTTATACCAATTAAATCTAAGTCAAATCCCCATTAATCCATGGGAATTTCATTTTTTTCAAATGACTGACTCAGATAAAACTGCAATTTTTTCCAAATGTTTACTGCTGCAAACTCAAGTAATGAAGGACAATTACCGGTACATCATGTACGTGGTACAGTGCAGGGTTTTTTAACCTTTATTGAGCCAAAGCGCATTTTTTCCGCAGGCATCAGAAATCATTAAAAAACAAAACTCGTAAAAAGTTGTTGTCGCAATTGTTGTATATGACTAAACATTTTTGACATGTTAGCTACTTCTCTTTGTTTCAAATGTCTATTTTCTATTTCCTGCTGGATCTACTCTCTATTTTATGCTACTGCTGTCACATATACTGTATATATTGTAATATTGTACATGGTCATTGGTATATATTGTATATATGTTATAGACATAATATAATATATCTGTATATATATATATATATATATATATATATATATATATATATATATATATATATATATATATATATATATATATATATATATTATTCTGTACACATATTATGTATATATTTGTATATATGTTGGATTTTTTATCGCTATATTAGTCTATTTATACCTGCATTGTCCTTTCCATCTTTACACTTTCCATCATTGTAACTGAGCTACTGTGTTGAACAATTTCCCTTGTGGATCATTAAAGTTTGTCTAAGTCTAAACCATAACCAACCATGCATCACTATAGCTCTTGTCTCAAAGTAGGTGTACTGTCACGACCTGTCACATCACGCCGTGACTTATTTTGAGTTGTTTGCTGTTTTCCTGTGTGTAGTGTTTTAGTTCCTGTGTTGCGCTCTTATTTTGGTGTCTTTTTCTCTTTTTTTGGTATTTTCCTGTAGCAGTTTCAGGTCTTCCTTTGAACGACAATTCCCGCATCTACTTTGTTTTAGCAATCAAGAATATATAAGTTGTTTTTAATCCTTCTTTGTGGGGACATTGTTGATTGTCATGTCATGTTTGGATGTACTTTGTGGACGCCGTCTGCTCCACAGTAAGTCTTTGCTGTCGTCCAGCATTCTGTTTTTGTTTACTTTGTAGCCAGTTCCGTTGTAGTTTCGTTCTGCAAAGCCTTCTCTAAGCTTCAATGCCTTTTCTTAGGGGCATTCACCTTTTGTTTATTTTTGGTTTAAGCATTAGACACCTTTTTACTCGCACACTGCCTCCCGCTGTTTCCGACATCTACAAAACAATTAGGCTGCCACCTACTGATATGGAAGAGTATTACACGGTTACTCTGCCGAGCTCTAGACAGCATCGACACTCAACAACAACACATAATTTGCAGACTATAATTACTAGTTTGTAAAAAATATTTTTAACTCAAATAGGTGAAATTAAATAAAACTATCTCACGGCGCAGTGGTTGAAAAACACTGGTATAGAGTACCTGATTGTTCCTCTCTTCTTTGTCTGCAGGCACTTCCTTTTTAAGACAGGAACCGGTACCACCCCCCTCTTCTCCACAGCAACGCCCGGCTACACGATGGCGACGGGCTCAGTGTACTCTCCTCCTACCAGACCGTTGCCAAGAAACACCTTGTCCCGCTCTGCCTTCAAGTTTAAGAAATCCTCCAAGTACTGCTCATGGAGGTAAGGATGCATCGGGCCACGTGAAATATAAACAGTTTCCGGTGGTTTAATGTGGTCCTTGAAGTCTTTGGACAGCTCTTTGGTTTTGCCGACGGTGAAGTAGAGGTCTGATTGTTTTTGAGGGTTCTTTTATCCACATAATGACTTTAAAGTACATCATTTATGTACTTTATGGACAAACAACCTGTCTATGGTAGTCAGAATGCGTTCTGGTTGCCAAAGCATCAAATACTTATTTCACTTAATGCAGGGGTGTCCAAAGTGCGGCCCGGGGGCCATTTGCGGCCCGCAGCTAATTGTTTACCGGCCCGCCACACATTCTGCAAAAACTGCAAAATTGATAATATTGCAAACATTTAAAAAAACATTTAAAAAAAGTGGAATGAGGTGAAATCTAACAAGAAAAAGTTGCAATGTTGACACAAAGCTGCCATGCAGGCTGTTTTTTTTCTTTTGTCTTTGTTTATTTTTATTTTTTTTGCCGTTGCTAAAAAAAAAAAAAAGACTTAAAATCTATGTTATAATGAATTATTACTTAAAAAATATCACTTTAAAATGTTTTATGTGGAAAAAATATTGCATATATTGTGTGGTTGCCATATAAAAACATCAACGTTTTATTTGACAAAATAGCATAATACAAACAAAATAATAGTTCAAACGTAAAATCGACAGATATATCTGAAGTTGATCTCGTAATTTAAGTGGTAAAAGTAAAAAAAAACTAATAAAAATGTATCACTTTATGAGTGGGGACCTTTTGGATCCCAAGTATATTTAGTAGGATTGTATTTAACTTTTCACTGTGATTACTCAAAAATATAAAATAATTAAAATCAATGGTGTCCTGCATTATTGATCTTTTACAGCCCTAATTACTAAATACTGCATATTTCAGTTTTACTATTAAAAAAAAACAAAGTTGTCTTTGACAGAAAAGGCATAAAACCTTTTTTTTTTTTTTTTTTTTACTTTATATGAACCTGAAGTTGATATAGAGATTTTCTGTAAGCGTTAAATAAAAAAATAATAATAATTTGACTTATTTTTAACATTTTAATGACTGAGACCCTTTATGGTCCCCGGGAGCCCTAAAGGTTAAAACAAAAAAAATCCATATATTTTGTTATGGTTGAAAATGAAAAATATCAAAATGGCCCCCGCATGCTTAAATTTTTCTGTGTGCGGCCCTCAGTGGAAAAAGTTTGGACACCCCTGACTTAATGTAACACAAATTAATGTATAATCTTTATTAAATGTTACTTTTGAGGCTTTTTTTTGGTTACATTAATTCCTATATGGAGTGAAATTTCCTACTTTTGCATAAGCCTCCCTTTAAATCCTAAGTGTCAAAGTCAAATGATCTATGGCCCCCGGGATGATATTTGATTAGTATTAGAACCGGCCCGCAGGCCACAGCCGCCTGCTGCTGTTTTGCACGCACCAATACTCCATCAGTGTTGGCGCTAGGAATGTTCAAGTCATAAAAATGGGGTCCCATAGTAAATTTTTGGGATCCCACTGTTTTGTAAGCGTTTTGAAAACAAATGATAAATGTATGCATTATCCTGTTATATCTCACATTCTATATTTTTGGACAAAGGTTGTCATAAACGTTACTTAATTAATTAAAAAAATAATACAAAAGAAAACACATTTTTATGCATATGTAGATGTATTCAATTATAAACATTCATTCACTTTCTTCTTTCCTTCATGGATCTAAACTTTACCGCTGCCGGTATTTTTTGTCTATATTTATATTGTAATATTTTCAGGATGTGTTTGTTCTATTTTTGGCCAAAGTAAGACAAAGAAAACACTTTGAAGTTGTCTTTTTTTCTTTTTTTTTAATGCCATGATTTTAATAGTCCGCCACAGATTTTTCTCCATGCAAGCCCCTGAGCTAAAATGAGTTTGACACCCCTGCTTTAAATGAATAAATACTTAGTTTTCCCACTGTAAGTCAGTGAAGAACCACATTTTTTGCAACTTAAAGTACCAGTAGAGTGGAAAAACAAGTTGCCTCCATATCGAAGCTATTATCATACGTATCTGTTTATGACACCAAAAGACTTCCAAAGTTTGGAAATAAATAGATTTGCTCAAAATAGTATCAATCTTACGGAGATTCCAGAGAGATAGTCATACCAAAGACTATAAAAATGGGACCCATTACCTCCCTGCTTGACACTCAGCATCAAGGGTTGGAATTGGGGGTTAAATCACCAAAAATGATTCCCGGGCGCGGCCACCGCTGCTGCTCACTGCTCCCCTCACCTCCCAGGGGGTGAACAAGGGGATGGGTCAAATGCAGAGGACACATTTCACCACACCTAGTGTGTGTGTGACAATCATTGGTACTTTAACTTTAATAACGAGAAAGCAAGTCACGTGATCGCGTGATGTGGCGCGAGGAACCGAAGAGCCCTTCCTCATCGACAACAATGCTAATCAAGCAGACTTTGTGAGAGCCAACAATTACTTTGGGGAATAAAATATGATCCAGGACCTTATATTGTTGAGTCTGAACACAAATAGGATGAGCAATGAGGTTTAGAAAGCCGACTGTTAGCCGAATGCTGCTTTATTGTGACACTCGCATCCACAGCATTGCTGGGTGCTAAACATACAAACTTACTAGAGATGTCCGGTAATATATAAATGCTTTAAAATGTAATATCGGAAATTATCGGTATCGTTTTTCTTATTATCGGTATGTTTTTATTTTTTTTAATTTATTTATTTTATTTTTTATTTTTTAATTAAATCAACATAAAAAACACAAGATACACTTATGCACCAACCCAAAAAACCTCCCTCCCCCATTTACACTCACTCACACAAAAGGGTTGTTTCTTTCTGTTATTAATATTCTAGTTCCTACATTATATATCAATATATAACAATACAGTCTGCAAGGGATACAGTCCGTAAGCACACATGATTGTGCGTGCTGCTGGTCCACTAATAGTACTAACCTTTAACAGTTAATTTGACTCATTTTCATTAATTACTGTAACTGTTTTTGAATTGTTTTACTTTCTTTTTTATTCAAGAAAATGTTTTTAATTTATTCATCTTATTTTATAATTTTTTTTAAAAAGGACCTTATCTTCACCATACCTGGTTGTCCAAATTAGGCATAATAATGTGTTAATTCCACGACTGTATATATCGGTATCGGTTGATATCGGTATCTGTAATTAAGAGTTGGACAATATCGGAATATCGGATATCGGCAAAAAGCCATTATCGGACATCCCTAAAACTAACCATTTGGAACCATAGTAAAACAAACCGGTAATATAGGCATATAAGTCAACTTGTTTTTCCACTCTACTGCTACTTTAAACTTCCATCAAGACTGTGAAACCCTGGTATCTTAGTCAGTCTAGATCAGTGTTTTTCAACCTTTTTTGAGGCAAGGCACATTTTTTGCGTAGAAATAATCCGGAGGCACACCACCAGCAGAAATCATTAAAAAGCGAAACTCAGTTGACAGTAAAAAGTCGTCGTCGCAATTGTTGGATATGACTTTAAACCATAACCAAGCATGCATCAATATAGCTCTTGTCTCAAAGTAGGTGTACTGTCACCACCTGTCACATCACGCCGTGACTTATTTTGAGCTTTTTGCTGTTTTCCTGTGCGTAGTGTTTTAGTTATTGTCTTGTGCTCCTATTTTGGTGGCCTTTTCTCTTTTTTTGGTATTTTCCTTTGAGCGATATTTCCCGCATCTACTTTGTTTTAGCAATCAAGAATATTTCAGTTGTTTTTATCCTTCTTTGTGGGGACATTGTTGATTGTCATGTCATGTTCGGATGTACTTTGTGGACGCCGTCTTTGCTCCACAGTAAGTCTTTGCTGTCGTCCAGCATTCTGTTTTTGTTTACTTTGTAGCCAATTCAGTTTTAGTTTCGTTCTGCATAGCCTTTCCTAAGCTTCAATGCCTTTTCTTAGGGGCACTCGCCTTTTGTTTATTTTTGGTTTAAGCATTAGACACCTTTTTACCGTTTCCGACATCTACAAAGCAATTAGCTACCGGCTGCCACCTACTGATATGGAAGAGTATTACACGGTTACTCTGCCGAGCTCTAGACAGCACCGACTCTCAACAACAACACATAATTTGCAGACTATTATTACCTGTTTGCAAAAAATATTTTTAACCCAAATAGGTGAAATTAGATAATACACCAGACTGTATCTGCGACACAGGGGTTGAAAAACACGGGTCGAGATCATAGTAATATAAAAATTGCAATCTGACAGCTAGTTTGAAGTACAAATTGATATGACATGCAAGCTGATGTTATTTCACTCATTAGAATTACTTTAAAAAACAAAAAAAACACAAGTCAACCAAAACCTAATGTAGAAATATGAATGTTTCTGTTTCAGGTGTACAGCCCTCAGTGCAGTAGGATTGTCTTTACTGCTGTCTGTCCTGCTGTGTTACTGCATTGGTAAGTCCATCCCATTTCTCGCACCCCTGTCTCAGCTTTATACTTTTCCTTACCTTTATTTTCATCCTTTATGAATTAAATATGTTACCTTTCTTGATACGGGATTTGTTTCACTGTGGTATCAGCCCATCAGATAAGCAGTCTTTTTTTCTTTCTCCGGGCCTTAGACTTAGTCGATCGTGATTTGGCTGTTAACTCAGGCATGGTTGGAGGAAATCCTCCTCCAACTGTTTTTATTAGTAGAGCATGAATTGATGGCAGAAAATGTCATTTAGTTCAAACATTTTAGGGTATAAGAACAGAATTAGAAGTCTTCGAGCTGCTCTTTGTCTGATCCCTGGATCAGATCAGATCAGATTGCCCGGAAAAGGGTGGAGTGCCATCTCCGGGTTGGGGAGGAGACCCTGCCTCATGTGCAGGAGTTCAAGTACCTTGGAGTCTTGTTCACGAGTGAGGGAAGAGAGGATCGTGAGATCGACAGGCGGATCGGTGCGGCGTCTTCAGTAATGCGGACGCTGTATCGATCCGTTGTGGTGAAGAAGGAGCTGAGCCAGAAGGCAAAGCTCTCAATTCATCGGTCGATCTACGTTCCCATCTTCACCTATGGTCAAGAGCTTTGGGTTATGACCGAAAGGACAAGATCACGGGTACAAGCGGCTGAAATAAGTTGGTGGCGGGGCTCTCCCTTAGAGATAGGGTGAGAAGCTCTGCCATCCGGGAGGAGCTCGAAGTAAAGCCGCTGCTCCTCCACATAGAGAGGAGCCAGATGAGGTGGTTCGGGCATCTGGTCAGGATGCCACCCTAGGGAGGTGTTCAGGGCAAGTGGCTGGGGAGAGGGAAGTCTGGGCTTCCCTGCTTAGGCTGCTGCCCCCGCGACCCGACCTCGGATAAGCGGAAGAAGATGGATGGATGGATGGATGGAGAACAGAATTAGCCCCTAAAAAAGGATCAATCAGAGAAAACTTGTTGAACTGTGGTTTATTTGTGTTGCAACACTGTACAAAATTACCGTTAAAAACTACGGCAAGCAATTGTTAAATAGCAACAGTAAAAGACCATAAAATAAAATAATAGTTTATCACAGTAGTAAATGCAGTGGATTCCTGCAAAACAATAAACAGTAGATAGTAGGGTTGTACGGTATACCGGTATTAGTATAGTTCCGCGATACTAATGAATCTTCTATGCCAGGGGTGTCCTAAGTGCGGCCCGGGGGCCATTTGCGGCCCGCAGCTAATTGTTTACCGGCCCGCCACACATTCTGGAAATACTATTGTAAAAAATAAAAAAGAACATTAAAAAAAGTGGAATGAGGTGAAATCTAACGAGAAAAAGTTGCAATGTTGACACAAAAGCTGCCATGCAGGCTGTTTTTTTTTCTTTTGTCTTTCTTCATTTTTCTTTTTTTTGCCATTGCTCAAAAAAATAAATAATGACAAAAAATCCATGTTATAATGAATTATTTTCAGGGCTCCAATTACTTCAAATATTTCACTATAAAATGTCTTATGTGGTAAATGTTGCATATATTGTGTAGTAGCCATATAAAAACAGCAACGTTTTCTTTGACAAAAGCGCATAAAACAAACAAAATAATAATTCCAGCATAAAATCGACAGATATATCTGAAGTTGATCTCGTAACTTAAGTGTTGAAACTAAAAGAAAAACCTAATAAAAATGAAAGTAAAAGAAAAACCTAATAAAAATGTATCACTTTATGAGTGGGGCACCTTTTGGATCCCAAATATATTTAGTGATTTTTTATTTATCTTTTCACTGTGATTACTCAAAAATATGAAATAATTAAAATCAATGGTGTCCTGCATTATTGATCTTTTAGGGCTCTAATTACTAAATACTGCATATTTCAGTTTTACTATAAAAAAAACAAAGTTGTCTTTGACAGAAAAGGCTTAAAACCTTTTTTTTTTTTTTTTTCTAACTATATATCAACCTGAAGTTGATATAGAGATTTACTGTAAGCGTTAAATAATTTAAAAAAAATAATAATCTGACTTATTTCTAACGTTTTAATGACTGAGACCCTTTATGGTCCCCGGGACCCCTAAAGGTAAAATAATAAAAAATGCATACATTTTGTTATGGTTTGAAAATGAAAAATATCAAAATGACCCCCACATGCTTTAATTTTTCCGTGTGCGGCCCTCTGTGGAAAAAGTTTGGACACCCCTGTTCTATGCAATTACTGATGGTTTGTTGTTCACGTCCTATGTTCAAATGTTACCATTTTCTAATAGCGAGATACAATCATTTAGAATGTTGTTAAATTCTGCAGTAACGAAAAAAGGGGGAAATGGTGTTAAGTGTTAACGGGGTTCGGCAACCCGCGGCTCTTGAGCAGCATGCCACTCTTTAGCGCCGCCCTAGTGGCACCCTGGAGCATTTTTTAAAAACTGATTGAAAATGGAAAAAAGATGGAGGAAAAATTTTTTGGTTTGTTTTAGTATGTTTTTTGTTTGATTACAAACATGACACAAACCTTCCCAATTGTATGCTTCACTGATGAGAGTATTTGGTGAACATCGTTTTGTCCTACGAATTTCGGCGGTTCTTGAACTCACCATAGTGTGGACTGTGACGCTACAGTTTGTTTACATGTAAAATATTCCACTCCTTCGTTGTCTCATTTTGCCCACCAAGCGTTTTATGCTGTGCGTGAATGCACAAAGGTGCGCTTTGTTGATGTTATTGACTTGTTGGAGTGCTAATCAGGCATATTTGGTCAGTGCATGACTGCAAGCTAATCAATGCTAACATGCTATTTAGGCTAGCTGTATGTACATATTGCATCATTATGCCTCACTTGTAGGTAAATTTGAGCTCATTTAATTTCCTTTACTTATATCCTCTTTGTATACAATTTAGTTTTGCATGTCTCATGACACGTTATCTGTTTGTAATATTGGCTGCATTTCAGATAGTTGTTTGTGTGCCATGTTGTTCCAGACCACAGCAAACATTACCGAGCTTGCCAAAGATTGTAATATATCTATTTAAAGAAGACAGCCTGCCGTTTCCTTTAACTTGGACACACACGTCTATAACTTTGGCCAGTAATTTTAGTTATCTCACCTTCTGAGTAGCTTCTGATTTACTAATGATTTCTAACGTTGTAAAAATGTGTAGAATAAATATTAAATTTCAACATTTCTGTCAACAAAGATTTGCTTCAGCCTGCGACACATAGTCATTTTGATAGTAGGCTATTATAGCTAATATAGACACTTACCGTAATTTCCGGACTATAAGCCGCTACTTTTTCCCCTCGTTCTGGTCCCTGCGGCTTATACAACAGTGCGGCTTATATACGGCCTGTTCTTCTCCGACACGACGAAGAGGATTTCGGTGGTTTTAGTACACAGGAGGAAGACGATGACACAATGATTAAAGACTGACTTTTCATATACCGGTAGGCTGGTTATTTTGATAACGTACAGGCGAGCACTTTGTATTACTTTGCACCGTTGTATTATTTGTACTCTGCACGAATGCTGTTCGCCATGTCAAAGATGTGAAAGTTTGATTGAATGATTGAAAGATTTATTGTTAATAAATGGGACGCTTTGCGTTCCCAAACAGTCATCTCTGTCCCGACAATCCCCTCCGTGGTAGCAGGAACCCCTATATACTACGGTAATTACACATCAAAACCCTGCGGCTTATAGTCTGGTGCGGCTTATATGTGGAGCAATCTGTATTTTCCCCTAAATTTAGCTGGTGCGGCTTATAGTCAGGTGCGGCTTATAGTCCGGAAATTACGGTACATCATGTGTGGCCTTCATTATAATTAATTGTTAGCGGCTCCAGACAGATTAGATTTTTGTATTTTTGGTCCAATATGGCTCTTTCAACGTTTTGGGTTGCCGACCCCTGAACTAGGTAAATAAACAATATATAACAATAATACTATATAAATACAATAGATTAAAAAATATTAAAATATTTGCATAAAGCAATAGGAAATACATGTAATTAGAATAAATGATAGATATTAATTTAAATAAAGTAAATACATTAAAACTGGAGTGAAAAATTGACAAATGTAGTATGTTTAAACAATGCAGGATATTGAAAATAATGATGGATCAATTCAGGACTTGGACATTAGACAGCGCGGTTCTTTGTCTTTTATGTACATGTTAGACATACGACTTACGTTTTTACCATAGCTATTAATGATTGTGTTGTGTCACAAAAGCAACACAGAGACACACACATGCACACTGCTCCTGTCGATTAGACAGCTCTCTCCCATGACCCTTAGCTCCTGTGCACACCAGGGGGTGTTGTGGGTATCGGACTGGCACAGCATGGCTCTAATTTAATGAGGCAGCGAGGTGTGTTAGCAGAATCCGTTTGTGTTTAGTGTGTGGCAGCGGCAGGAATTTCTCTCACAAAATATCCCCATGTTGCATCAATAATTGGTCCTTGACTCTCACTTTAATCTGCGTACTGTGAGGAGTCCAGTTCACGGTCTCTCAGAGCTTATTTCAGTCGACAGGAACGGGTGACTGTTTCTCATGGTTGCAGTTAGTGTTATCAGTTTGTTCTTAGATATAAGAAGCCGCGTCACACGCTCACTATCAAACTCAAAACATACATAATTGCAGCTTTGTGATTCCCTTCTGTCCCCTGGTACTCTGTGTGTGTTCTAGGCATAATTAAGAGGGGACGCTTTGTCCTTGGTAATATGATAATATTAGTCTAATCATTTTAGGACAATTGACAATGGCTTTGTATGCCGTTACACCAGGGGTGTCCAAACTTTTTCCACTGAGGGCCACACACTGAAAAATCAAAGCAAGCCGGGGCCATTAAAAACCAATACAATATATGTATTAAAAAATATACATTTAGGCCTCCACTCAAGCTTGATCCCGCGTACCCCAAAGGGTTTTGGTCCAAAAAAATATTAAAAATGGGTCATTATTCAGTATTATTATTTGTATTATTATTCAAGTTTTAAATCTCTAGATCAACATTAGGTCTATCTGTCAATATGAAGTTTTTAAAATGTAAGTTGTATGCTCTTTTTGTCAAAGAAAACCCTGTTTTTTTCAAGGAAAAAAACTCAAAATATGCAATATTTTCACCCAATAAAATTATTTAGTGGAATATTTGAGATTATATAATAATTGGAGCCTTAAAAAGGTCAATAACTCATAACACTATTGATTTTAATTCATTATTATTTTTTTGAGCATCCATCCATCCATTTTCCACCGCTTGTCCCTTTTGGGGTCGCGGGGGGTGCTGGAGCCTATCTCAGCTGCATTCGGGCGGAAGGCTGGGTACACCCTGGACAAGTGGCCACCTCATCACAGGCCCAGCACAGATAGACAGACAACATTCACACTCACATTCACACACTAGCGTCAATTTAGTGTAGCAATGACACTTAAAAACAAATCACACTAAAATGATTGGGGATCTAAAAGGGTCCTACTCATTAAAGTGTTAAAACATAAAAAATGTTTACTGTTTACTTTTAACACAACAATCTCGAGATCAACTTCAGAACAGTCCGTCAATTATAAGTTTTACTGTTGTTTATGTTTTTTGTTTGTTTGTTTAAGGCCCTTCTTTAGAAAAAAACAAAAAAAACAGCTCAGTTTTTTATATGGCAAACACAAAATATGCAACATTTTCCCCCAAAAAAATATCTCAAAGTGGAATATTTAATGTGACGTAATTGGAGCCTTGAATAGGTCAATAATTCATAATGACATTGATTTTGATTCCTTTTTTTTTTTTTTTTTAAGAAATAAACAGCCTTTATGGCAGCTTTGTGTTATTAGAGTAAATATTGCAACATTTTCTTGTTACATTTCACCTGTTTGGTCTTTTATACCACTTTTTATGTAAAACATTTTTTTCCATCGTATTTTTTAAATGTGCCGTGGGGCCGCTAAAAAATGGCCTGCGGGCCGCACTTTGGACACCCCTGCGATACACGATACTTGGGTGTAACGATAGGCCATAATCAAGATTTGGTATGTCTTGTACCTCAGTTTTAAAGGGGAACTGCACTTTTTGGGGAATTTTTCACAATCATTATGAAAGGTAGGATTTTTTTTGAATGCATTCTAAATATTAAATAAATTCGATCAAAAGTCCGCTTACAATGGGAGCCGTTCAATTCTGCTCACTGCAGACTCCTGCAGTGCCAACAAACACAATACTGTTAGTAGGGGAGGGGTGGAACAAGTGCCAGTTTCAAATCCTAAATGGCTGTCAAAGTGTCCCAACTTGTCGGATTATATCTTCAGCCGTCTACTTTTTAGGTGGGATGCATGATTTATGATCGACAATAAACTTACAGGGAGCAGGGAAGCGAGGAAACAGCGGATCAGTCGATGATGTAGACATCGGCAAACAGGAAGAGATCACGGCGCCGCTATAAATAGTTTGTCATTGTTAGCGCTTATAATATTAATATCACTAATACTAGACGGGATTCGAATAAAGAAGCAACTATTTTCCTTTACTATAGTGGCCTTGATAATGGGAACCGGTTCTCAAAAAGGGATTTGAGTCCATGGAATCGGTTCTTTTCTTATTGAACAGCCGGGAGAACCGGTTTCGAACATCATCCCTAGTTCTTAAACTGTTGGACAATTTGCTCATGCATGTGTTCACAAAGTGGTGACCCTCGCCCCATCCTTGTTTGTGAATGACTGAGCATTTAATGGAAGCTGCTTTTATACAGAACCTATTCCCAATTAACCTGTTCCCAATTAACCTGGGATCTTTTTTGAGCATTCCTTAACTTCCTCAGTCTTTTTTGCCACTTGTGCCAGCTTTTTTGAAACATGGCGCATGCATGAAATTCCAAATGAGCTAATATTTGCAAAAAATAACAACGTTTTCCAGTTCGAACATTAACTATCTCGTATTTGCAGTCTATTCAATGGAATATAAGTTGAAAAGGATTTGCGAATCATTGTACTTTGAACAGTAACACTGTGTTTGGACATTTAATTAAGTGATTATTTGGCGCAATACTAAACGGAGCTTGCGTACCACTGCAAAAATACACCTTATAATGATGAGTTCACATAGGAATGATAGCATATCCACTTGAAAATGTACAATGGAACACAGTTCCTGCCCTCTTAAGGCACTCACACATTTAACTTAAATGTAGTCACTTCAATATGAGGGCCAGATTGTTCTTCAGACAGATGAACTTTTCAGCTGTCAGTCCGCTCCTCCTTCCACGGATAATAATGGAGGCTGTGCTGAAGAGCCTCTCGCTCTCGACACTTGTTGAAGACGCGCTCAGACATTTAGTTGCTGTGACTGAGGGGGTCTGGAATGATTGATTATCCAGTACAGTATGACATTTATTTCCTGATAATCTGATCCACACAATACAAGTTGTTACTCATTATTAGTCAAAATAACGAGTAATATGTTAGTAACGCCGATTTCATATAATGCCGCAATTCGAAACAGTTGTATTTCTTATGTTATTCATGCAAATATTATTCATCCAAATGAATAATGCAAAAAATATAGACAAATATTTGTTTATTTTAACTATTAAAGATACACATTGAGGTTATAAAGTGTGTTTTATCCAAGTACTTATTTAATCGAACAAAATACTCAAGTGATTACTTAATAAATTCATAAATATATACACTATATTGCCAAAAGTATTTGGCCACCTGCCTTGACTCACATATGAACTTGAAGTGCCATCCCATTCCTAACCCATAGGGTTCAATATGATGTGGGTCCACCTTTTGCAACTATTACAGCTTCAACTCTTCTGGGAAGGCTGTCCACAAGGTTGCGGAGTGGGTTTATAGGAATTTTCCGCCATTCTTCCAAAAGCGCATTGGTGAGGTCACACACTGATGTTGGTCGATAAGGCCTGGCTCTCAGTCTCCATTCCAATTCATCCCAAAGGTGTTCTATCGGGTTCAGGTCAGGACTCTGTGCAGGCCAGTCAAGGTCATCCACACCAGACTCTGTCATCCATGTCTTTATGGACCTTGCTTTGTGCACCGGTGCACAGTCATGTTGGTGATGTATGGCTTAGATACACCCATTTCATGAAGCTCTCTGCGTACTGTACGTGGGCTAATTGGAAGGTCACATGAAGTTTGGTGCTCTGTAGCAACTGGAAGTCGGCGACCTCTTTGCACTATGCGCTTCAGCATCCGCTGACCCCTCTCTGTCAGTTTACGTGGCCTACCACTTGGTGGCTGAGTTGCTGTTGTTCCCAAACTCTTGCATTTTCTTACAATAATGCCGACAGTTGACTTTGGAATATTTTAGGAGCGAGGAAATTTCACGACTGGATTTGTTGCACAGGTGGCATCCTATCACTGAGCTCCTGAGAGCGGCCCATTCTTTCACAAATGTTTGTAGAAACAGTCTCCATGCCTAAGTGCTTGATTTTATACACCCTAGGCAAGTGATTAGGACACCTGATTCTTATCATTTGGATGGGGGGCCGAATACTTTTGGCAATATAGTGTATATAAATAATCGACAGCTGCAACCCTATCTGAGACGGAATATTAAAAGTGGTGCAAAAATGTTGTCAACAATCAACTCATATGAAAAGTATGTCTAACAAAAGCCCTCGTACCACTGTACATTTCATGTTCCTACCTTGTTAATGTAACAGACATATTTGTGTGTTGTAGGGTTGTACGGTATACCGGTATTAGTATAGTACCGCGATACAAATGAAACATATTCGGTACTATACCGTCTCTAAAAAGTACCGGTCCCCCACCCCCCACCACCCCGTCGTCGTCACGTCGTGTAATTGCTGGTTTACGTGGAAAGGAGCATGTTCGGCAGCGCACAATCACGGAGTACTTACAAGCAGACACAGTGTGTAGACAGAAAAGGGAGAACGGACGCATTTTGGCTTAAAAACTTAACGATAAAGGTGAAGTTATAACACTGAAACGCCCTCAGGAAGAGGTGCTTTAAGACATGGCTAGCGAGCTAGCTAGCGGCTAAAGTCCATCCGCAGTCTGCAGTGTTTTATCTACTTCTAAATCACTAATCCTCGCCTCCATGGCGACAAATAAAGTAAGTTTCTTAAAGTATCATCCCTGCAGGACGAGGAATAGCTAAACATGCTTCACTACACACCGTAGCTCACCGCCGTCACAATGTAAACAAACGCCATGGGTGGATCTACACCTGACATCCACTGTAATGATATCAAGTACAGGCACGTATCTAGTCAATACTACTATGATTACATCAATATTGTTTGGCATCACAAAATCTTCTTTAGTTTTTTAAAATGTATATTATGTTTATAAACTCAGGAAGTATGTCCCTGGACACATGAGGACTTTGAATATGACCAATGTATGATCCTGTAACGACTTGGTATCTGATCGATACCCAAATTTGTGGTATCATCCAAAACTAATGTAAAGCATCCAAACAACAGAAGAATAAGTGATTATTACATTTTAACAGAAGTGTAGATAGAACATATTAAAAGAGAAAATAAGCAGATATTAGCAGTAAATGAACAAGTAGATTAATCATTCATTTTCTACCACTTGTCCTTAATAATGTTGACAACATAATAGAATGGAAAATGACACAATATGTTACTGCATATGTCAGCAGCTAAATTAAGAGCCTTTGTTTGTTTACTTACTACCGGTAATAAAAGACAAGTTGTTTTGTATGTTCACTATTTTATTTAAGGACAAACTTGCAATAAGAAACATATGTTTAATGTACCCTAAGATTTATTGTTAAAATAAAGACAATAATGAAATTTTTTTGTGGTCCCCTTTATTTAGAAAAGTATCGAAAAGTACCGAAAAGTATCTAAATAATTTTGGTACCGGTACCGGGTGGTGACCAAATGAGTTTTCTACTACTTTCCAGATTTCCCTATTCATTATTGCGTCATGATTTGATTCCTGTTTAAGTGTTCCTGATGATCCCCCTCAGTCTTCCTTTTCTTCTCTTTCTATCCCCTCTGGCTATGCCAAACTTCAATATAAATTCATTTGATAAAGTCAAATACAAATAAGGCAAGAGGAGAAGTATCCCACAGCAGATACGGGCAATCTACAATATGATTTGCCTGAGTGGCTGGACAGGACAAAAAAAAAGTGTTCCTGATGTCAGTTGTTGCTTTCTGTTCATTTTATGGTTGACTTACATCTGTTCCTTTCTGTCGTTTTCTCTCTGGCCACTTTTGTTTCAGCGATGCACCTGTTTGGTCTCAACTGGCAGCTTCAGGACAATGAAGGATACGGTGCGTTTGAAAATGGCGGTACTGGAAGAGATACAACTCCTAACACCTTTATGGTGTCTGCAGACAATGGTGAGTCTCTATGTAGAAAACAATAATAATAATAACTGTGTTACTTGCCTTAGAAAGAAGCACCTGAAACATGGATTGTTTATTTTTGTTGTGTGTATCAGGAGAGTAGAATGTGTGCTGGCATAATAAATGTAAGGTTATGAAACCTATTTATTAGTCTTTTTCCTGCTGTTCGTCCTGTATTCAGGAGTCATAAGCCAAATAATTACAGTATTCAAAACCAAATATTGATATTTGTTTAATCATTACTTGCATTTCTCGTAATACAGTTAGTGAATGAAATGTACGGTATATTAGTTGGTCCCCACACAATAATTCAGATATGATAACACCAGAGAACAGTACGGAGTTCTGTTGTCCCGATACCAATATTTTGGTACCGGTATGCATTATTGGCTTTATTTTAACCAAAAATCTTAGGGTACATCAAACATACACTACCGTTCAAAAGTTTGGGGTCACATTGAAATGTCCTTATTTTTGAAGGAAAAGCACTGTACTTTTCAATGAAGATAACTTTAAACTAGTCTTAACTTTAAAGAAATACACTCTATACATTGCTAATGTGGTAAATGACTATTCTAGCTGCAAATGTCTGGTTTTTGGTGCAATATCTACATAGGTGTATAGAGGCCCATTTCCAACAACTATCACTCCAGTGTTCTAATGGTACAATGTGTTTGCTCATTGGCTCAGAAGGCTAATTGATGATTAGAAAACCCTTGTGCAATCTTGTTCACACATCTGAAAACAGTTTAGCTCGTTACAGAAGCTACAAAACTGACCTTCCTTTGAGCAGATTGAGTTTCTGGAGCATCACATTTGTGGGGTCAATTAAACGCTCAAAATGGCCAGAAAAAGAGAACTTTCATCTGAAACTCGACAGTCTATTCTTGTTCTTAGAAATGAAGGCTATTCCACAAAATTGTTTGGGTGACCCCAAACTTTTGAACGGTAGTGTATGTTTCTTATTGCAAGTTTGTCCTTAAATAAAATAGTGAACATACTAGACAACTTGTCTTTTGGTAATAAGTAAGCAAACAAAGGCTCCTAATTTAGCCGCTGACATATGCAGTAACATATTGTATCATTTATCATTCTATGATTTTGTCAACATTATTAAGGACAAGTGGTAGAAAATGAATTATTAATCTACTTGTTCATTTACTGTTAATATCTGCTTACTTTCTCTTTCAACATGTTCTATCTACACTTCTTTTAAAATGTAATAATCACTTATTCTTCTGTTGTTTGGATACTTTACATTAGTTTTGGATGATACCACACATTTAGGTATTGATCCGATACCAAGTAGTTAAAGGATCATACATTGGTCATATTCAAAGTCCTCATGTGTCCGGGGACATATTTCCTGAGTTTATGAACATAATATGCATTTTAAAAACGAAAGAAGATGTTGTGATGCCAAAAAATATCGATGTAATCATAGTAGTATTGACTAAGATACGCTCCTGTACTTGGTATCATTACAGTGGATGTCAGGTGTAGATCCACCCATGGCGTTTGTTTACATTGTGACGGCAGTGAGCTACGGTGTGTAGTGAAGCATGTTTAGCTATTCCTCGTCCTGCAGGGATGATACTTGTAAGAAACGTACTTTATTTGTCGCCATGGAGGCGAGGATTAGTGATTTAGAAGTAGCTACAACACTGCAGACTGCGGATGGACTTTAGCTAGCTAGCCATGTCTTAAAGCATCTCTTCCTGAGGGTGTTTCAGTGTTATAACTTCACCTTTATCGTTAGTGTTTAAGCCAAAATGCGTCCTTTCTCCCTTTTCTTTCTACACACTGTGTCTGCTTGTAAGTACTCCGTGATTGTGCGCTGCCGAACATGCTCCTCTGCTCGTAAACCAGCAATGACACGACGTGACGACGATGGGGGGGTGGGGTAGCAGTGTTTTTAGAGGCGGTAAATCCATCCACCCATCCATTTTCTACCGCTTGTCTTTTCCGGGGTGGCGGGGGGTGGCGGGGGGTGCTGGAGCCTATCTCAGCTGAAAATGTTTTCTTTTATTCAGTGTTGAAATGTTTCTTGACACTTGAGATTTCCAGCTAATTTGATCATCCATTATGACACCTATAGATTACTTTTCAGTTTTTTACATTACACACTCTGTTCGTTTGCTTATTAGCGAATTGTCGCAATAGACAGTTTTTGTCATATAAGGTCATGTAAATCCGTAGAAAACTTCCATACGCTCTGTCAACATCATTTTCACCGTACACATGATCCCAATGTTTTAAATCAGTCTGGAAAAAACATTGATCGTTTTCTTTATTTACTCGCCATCCATGTTTCTCCTCCTGTAGTTTAGTTGTCATTATGCATTGTAAAAACTGCTGGATGGTCACTGATTAATTGATAAACTTATTTCTATGTTATTAAAATCAGTAGTGAATATATTACCAGTGCAGCACTGTGGCCTTGTGGTTCACAAGTTGGCCTTACAGACAGAAGAATGAGAGTTTGAATCCCTAAGCCTAGCTCTGCATGGAGTTTGCATGTTTTCCCTATGCATGGCAACAATATGTGATCAATTATGCATGACACGGTGGTTTGTTATTCTGTTAGTTCTGGTGATTTTAAGGCATGTCTTATGCTATACGTTGTATTGAAGAAGCTGTCAATCATTTTTGGCTTACCAGCGTTCAAAATCTCCACATACAAAAAATACATTGAGTTATTGTGCAGAAATATGGGGAAATAACAACAAAAGTGTGTGCCAGTCACTAACTATGTTACAAAAGAGGTCAGTTAGAATAATACATAATGTTGGATATAGAGAACATACAAACCCTTTATTTATTCAATCTAAAATACTGAAATTCAACGATATCAGGAATTTGCAAACAGCTAAAATGATGCACAAATCAAACTATAATCTGCTACCAAAGAATGTACACCAATTATTCTCAACAAAAGAGGACAATCAGAAAATGTAATTTAAAACATTTGTATGCACGAACAACACTTAAAACTTTGCATGCAATATATGGAATTAAGTTATTATGGAATGGATTAAGCAAAGAAATCAAACAATCCACTAATATGATCCAGTTTAAGAAACTGTTTACAAAGTACAAAGAAGAAGAACCATGATTAACATTTTGAACTCTTTAATAATCTTATTCATCACACTACTGCATATGAAATACAACTTACTTCACTATTTGTTATTATTATTTCCTCTTTTTTTAATGTTATTATCCATGGAGTATATTGTGAACACATTGAGAACAGGATGTGAACAAGATTGTTAGCAATTGCAATGTAATTGAAAAGTGGTAGGATTAAATAAGCTCTGCTTCTTCCTACTCCTTTTCGAACATGTGGAATAGAGAAACTGGAAATTGGGGTTTATCATGTTATGATTGTATGCATGTTCGAAATAAACTTAAACCATAAACATTTTGGTATATTTCTCTGAAGGTTGTTCCATTCCGCAAACATGTTGATACTTGACTTAGGTGCTCTGTATGCAGTGTACTAGAGTTGTACGGTATACCGGTATTAGTACAGTACCGTGGTACTAATGAATCATATTCGGTACTATACCACCTCTGAAAAGTACCAGTCCCCCACCTCCTCCTCGTCAGGTCATGACATTGCTTCTTTCGGGTTTTTTTGTATTTATATTATGTTCATAAACTCATGAAATATGTCCCTGGACACATGAGGACTTTGAATATGACCAATGTATGATCCTGTAACTACTTGGTATCGGATTGATATCCAAATTTGTGGTATCATCCAAAAACTAATGTAAAGTATCAAACAACAGAAGAATAAGTGATTATTACATTTTAACAGAAGTGTAGATAGAACATGTTAAATCAAATCAAATCAACTTTATTTATAAAGCACATTTAAAATGTACCACAGGGGTAGCCAAAGTGCTGTACAATGGGCAGGTTAAAAGATAATACGAGTACCGAGCAAACACAACACAACACAAACAGAACACGATAAAAAATAAATAAATAAAACATAAAAACATGTTCACAGCAGGTGTATTATGGGGCGCCATTGCAGGATGGATATCACTCAGTGTTAAAAGCCATGGAATAAAAGTATGTTTTTAAGAGAGATTTAAAAACAGGAGGCTTGTCTAACACTCAGAGGTAGGTCGTTCCATAGCTTGGGAGCAGCAGCGGCGAAAGCTCTGTCACCTCTAAGCTTCAGCCTCGTGTCAGGGACCGTCAGTAGCAGCTGATCGGCTGATCTTAGGGATCGGGTGGGGCAGTCAGGCTGAAGGAGGTCGGAGAGATATGTTGACGCGAGGTTGTTTGGACATTTAAAAACAAATAAAAGGAGTTTAAAGTTGATTCTGTATCGCACAGGGAGCCAGTGAAGGGACGCTAATATAGGGGTGACGTCTGCGGGTCTGTGTTAGCAGACGAGCAGCAGAGTAAAAGAGAAAGTAAGCAGATATTACCAGTAAATGAACAAGTAGATTACTGTAATTTCCGGACTATAAGCCGCACCTGACTATAAGCCGCACCAGCTAAATTTAGGGGAAAATACAGATTGCTCCATATATAAGCCGCACCCGACTATAAGCCGCAGGGTTTTGATGTGTAATTAGCGTAGTATATAGGGGTTCCTGCTACCACGGAGGGGATTGTCGGGACAGAGATGACTGTTTGGGAATGCAAAGCGTCCCATTTATTAACAATAAATCTTTCAATCATTCAATCAAACTTTCACATCTTTGACATGGCGAACAGCATTCGTGCAGAGTACAAATAATACAACGGTGCAAAGTAATACAAAGTGCTCGCCTGTACGTTATCAAAATAACCAGCCTACCGGTATATGAAAAGTCAGTCTTTAATCATTGTGTCATCGTCTTCCTCCTGCGTACTAAAACCACCGAAATCCTCTTCGTCGGTGTCTGAGAAGAACAGGCCGTAAATAAGCCGCACCCTTGTATAAGCCGCAGGGACCAGAACGAGGGGAAAAAGTAGCGGCTTATAGTCCGGAAATTACGGTAATGATTCATTTTCTACCACTTGTCCTTAATAATGTTGACAAAATAATAGTTAAAGTTAAAGTACCAATGATTTGTCCTCTGCATTTGACCATCCCCTTGGTCACCCCTGGGAGGTGAGGGGAGCAGTGGGCAGCAGCGGTGCCGCGCCCGGGAATCATTTTTGGTGATTTAACCCCCAATTCCAACCCTTGATGCTGAGTGCCAAGCGGGGAGGTAATGGGTCCCATTTTTATAGTCTTTGGTATGACTCGGTCGGGGTTTGAACTCACAACCTACCGATCTCAGGGCGTAGAATGATAAATGACACAATATGTTACTGCATATGTCAGCAGACTAATTTGGAGCCTTTGTTTGCTTGCTTAATAATAAAAGACAAGTTGTCTTGTATGTTCACTATTTTATTTAAGGACAAACTTGCAATAAGAAACATCTGTTTAATGTACCCTAAGATTTTTTGTTAAAATAAAGCCAATAATGACATTTTTTGTGGTCCCCTTTATTTAGAAAAATTCCGAAAAGTACAGAAATACTTTTGCTACCGGTACCGGTACAACACTAGTATGTGCTATTGTATATATAAAGTGAATTGTGGTAGCAGCATTTGAGCCTTGTCACGCGTTACAGGTTGAATTACTGCAATGACCGTGTGCTCAGTCTAGAAAGGCTTAAAGGTTTTACTACCCAGATGTAGTAACTTAAGCTGTTAAGTTTAAGTGTTGTGAACAGAGAGGACCGATGGAATTACAAACTGTATAACTAAAAGGAAACATTTCACCTTCATATAACCTAGGGCATATTTGTTTATTGTCTCTGTGAATGTATTACATTTCTGGAATTGATCGGGTCTGAGTTAGGTCAGGTCCCGGTTACAGGGACATAGAGTGAAATAAGGTCTGTCCACGGAGAGCATGATCTTCCACAGGGAAAACTCGATTTGGTATAAACTTGAGAGGGGCCACACGAATGCTAAGAAGACGAGAGAACAGAATGAAAAAACAGTAAACTCTACGAAAATAGGAAGAAGAATACTGGACTATGATAGCAGTACCTGTAGGTGAATGTGAAAGAAATATGTTAGTTCCTCACAGCTGCAACTATAATAGGATTTCATTTACTGCAATTTTTACTACAGTAATGACCCTGTCTTGCCTTATTTATTTGGGAATCAGTTTAAAGTTGTGCCACACCTGGACAGAGGGATCCTACTCAAAAGTGAGATTTCCCTGATATCAGATCTCAAGATATTGCAGATACTGTGCTCCACAATGATAACGATGAATATCAACCATTAGAAAGTTCCAGTAACTGATAACTGTTAACCAGTCATTTAACCAGAGGGATGGCTGCTGAAAACTCAATTCAGACAAGTCTAGACAAAAAAACAACTATTCAAACCACAACCCTTTAATGGGACGAATGTCAAAAAGAACAGGGACCATCATACTGTTAGTCAGGACTATTCAATTTCATAATGAAGAGGGCCACAGTTTTAAGAGCCGAAGGGCTCAGGGTTTAGACATCAAAATGTGGATGTTTTGTCAGAAAGTGCCTCCACAGGTTATATTCCTTTGAGACTGTTTACTTAATTACAAAGTAAACACATCAACTTTCACTCTGCACGGTCAATAACTTTATTGTTCTGCCCTCGCTACTCGTTTCCAGCGTGTGCAGCTCGACAGATAGTTAAGAGCATGCAGCTAGACAGATAGTTAAGAGCATGAAGAAACAGAAGTTTCAGAAGTTTTGTTGAGAGTTAATGTTCCTTCTTTTGAATTATTTTCCTTCCTCAGTTTTATTTCTTTTCACTTCTTCCCTCTTTTAGGTTTGTAAGACTGAGATTATAAACATAAAATTAACACACGATGTGATTTGTGTATTTTACATAAATCAAATAGAAGACTTAGTGTTAATACATTCACACAATAAACTACAGATGTTTACGCATATAGAAATTAAACATCCGCATCAACCATTGCACACAATGTATGTGACTTATCACAATTAAACCTAAGGTGTAGCGTCATCACCCTCTTCTGGTCAAATTTAGCACTATATGTATTAAACAGGCTTTGATCGCCAGAGTTAAGCACAGACAAAAAAAAACAACACGACCACTAAAACAAAAGACATCACAAAGTCAGCGATTTCAATATAAAACTAATTAAATATTTGTATGTATAATACACTGTACTGCCAAAAGTATTTGGCCACCTGCCTTGACTCACATAAGAACCTGAAGTGCCATCCCATTCCTAACCCTTAGGGTTCAATATGATGTCGGTCGACCTTTTGCAGCTCTTACAGCTTCAACTCTTCTGGGAAGGCTGTCCACAAGGTTGCAGAGTGTGTTTATAGGAATTTTCCACCATTCTTCCAAAAGTGCATTGGTGAGGTCACACACTGATGTTGGTCGAGAAGGCCTGGCTCTCAGTCTCCGTTCTAATTAATCCCGAAGGTGTTCTATTGGGTTCAGGTCAGGACTCTGTCATCTATGTCTTTATGGACCTTGCTTTGTGCACTGGTGCACAGTCATGTTGTAAGAGGAAAGGGCCCGCTCCAAACTCTGCAACCTTGTGGACAGCCTTCCCAGAAGAGTTGAAGCTGTAATAGCTGCAAAAGGTGGACGGACATCATATTTTACGGTCGTTGCTGCTTATCTAGAAGTCAGTTTGTTGTCCAGTCGTTGCTAAAAGTCAGATTTTCCCAAATGTATTTTGATTTTTTTTCAGGGTCGATATTACCATTTTTGTTTGAATGAGTAGTCTACTTCGACTCACCCCACTGCTGATCGTGCCACATATGCCTCGCTGTTGCCCCCAGTGGTGTGGTGGGAGTATTGCATACTTAGACTTAGAGACTTAGACTTAAGACTTAGACTTCCTTTTATTGTCATTCAAATTTGAACTTTACAGTACAGATAAGAACGGAATTTTGTTGTATTAGCTTGTTGTAGTGCAGGATAAAAGAGCAACAAGGTGCAGATATAAATAAATAAATAGATTACTGTACAGATAAATATTCTGCACTTTTGCATATGCATCCACGTTTATGGATGTATGTTATATTGTCTTTATATTCCAGAGTTAATCCATTTTTGGGGGGAATTTAGTTAATTATTATGATGGGTTCAAGAGTCTTATGGCCTGAGGGAAGAAGCTGTTACAGAACCTGGAGGTTCTGCTACGGCGGCTGCGGAATCTCTTTCTAGAGTCCAGCAGTGAAAACAGTTCTTGGTGGGGGTGGGAGGAGTCTCTACAGATTTTCTGAGCCTTGGTCAGGCAGCGGGTTTTTGCGATTTTCCGGATAGGAGGAAAAGGAGTCCTGATGATCTTTTCCGCCGTTCTCATCACTCTCTGGAGAGACTTCCAGTCTGAGGCATTGCAGGCTCCAGTCCAGACAGAGATGCTGTTGGTCAGTAGGCTCTCTATAGTGCCTCTGTAGAATGTGGTGAGAATGGGGGGAGGGAGCTCTGCTCTTTTCATCCGACGCAAAAAGTGCATGCGCTGCTGAGCTCTTTTTTACAAGAGCTCCGGTGTGTAGGGACCAGGTCAGATTGTCAGTTATCTGCACCATAGGAACTTGGTGCTGCTTACGATCTCCACTGCTGTGTCGTTGATGACGAGTGGAGCGTGGCTGGACTGGTGCCTCCTGAAGTCGACGATGATCTCCTTGGTCTTGATGACGTTCAGGACCAGGTTGTTGGTTCTGCAGCAGTCAACCAATGTGTGACCTACTATACATGAACAACCCTAGTTTAAATGGTTTTATCAAGGGTGATGTTCGGTGGGCCGAATGTAAAGCCAGTTGAATTGGCCTGCCGAATATCATACCGTAATTTCCGGACTATAAGCCGCTACTTTTTCCCCTCGTTCTGGTCCCTGCGGCTTATATAAGGGTGCGGCTTATTTACGGCCTGTTCTTCTCCAACACCGACGAAGAGGATTTCGGTGGTTTTAGTACGCAGGAGGAAGACGATGACACAATGATTAAAGACTGACTTTTCATATACCGGTAGGCTGGTTATTTTGATAACGTACAGGCGAGCACTTTGTATTACTTTGCACCGTTGTATTATTTGTACTCTGCACGAATGCTGTTCGCCATGTCAAAGATGTGAAAGTTTGATTGAATGATTGAAAGATTTATTGTTAATAAATGGGACGCTTTGCGATCCCAAACAGTCATCTCTGTCCCGACAATCCCCTCCGTGGTAGCAGGAACCCCTATATACTACGGTAATTACACATCAAAACCCTGCGGCTTATAGTCGGGTGCGGCTTATATATGGAGCAATCTGTATTTTCCCCTAAATTTAGCTGGTGCGGCTTATAGTCCGGAAATTACGGTAATTAATTTAATAAAACCCAACAGTGATGCCACAAACTAAGCCCTTTCAACTGTACAAGTATTATTCCTCTACCATTGAAACTCACTGAAAAAGCAGCTTCACGTACTATCTCGTAGTACTATCTGCAGTAACCATCAAAAATCATCCTTTTAGACCAATCGGTCCCCAAACTACGGCCCGCGGGCCGGATACGGCCCCCCAGCGTCCAAAATCTGTCCCGCGAGAAGTCCCAAGTTATTTTTTTTTATTTTTATTTTTTAATTATTCTTTTTTATTTAAATCTGTCCTTGCTAGTCCATTTTCTACCGTCTCCTAGCCACGCAGGCAAATCATATTGTCTAAAAATGCATTTTACCATAACGTGACATGCAGCAAGTGCGCTCTTTAAGTCAATTAGTGCGCAAGGAATATATATGTATGAATGCATGTATATATATATATATATATATATATATATATATATATATATATATATATATATATATATATATATATATATATATATATATATATATATATATATATATATATATATACTGTATATATATATATATATATATATATATATATATATATATATAAAGTATATATATATATTCAGTGTATATATATATATATATATATATATATATATATATATACTGTATATATATATATTCAGTGTATATATATATATATATATATATATATATATATATATACATATATACATATATACACATGTATATATATATACACACATATAGACACATATATAAACATATACGTATATATATATACACATATACATGGACATATACATATATACACACACGCACACACACATTTACATATAATATATATATATATATATATATATATATATATATATATATATATATATATATATATATATATATATATATATATATATATATATATATATATATATATATATATATATATATATATATATATAGATAGCGCGGCCCCCAGCCAAATTGTTTTACCCCGTAGTCAAAAAGTTTGGGGACCCCTGTTTTAGACCTTGTACTTGCACACAAAACTATTATTTAGTTTGTCCTTTTCTTGCAACATGTCCACCTTACTCTCAGGGTTTTATAAGCCAGTCTCTCTCATTGACGTGAGGTCACAATACAAAAACAAAAAAAAAGATCTTTCAAAGTTTTCTGAACAGTTTCTTTCTGTGCCCGCAGGTAAAATGTTTCTCCTAGAAAACAACACCATAGACACAGGTGCAGTGGACGTGGGCAGACAAGCCATACAAGAAGTCCCACCAGGTTGTTAATAATAATAATAATGAACACTTTTCAATGTCACACAACCACTGTGACGCCCAGATTTGGACGTTTGAGGTTTTGCCCTTTTGTTTTGTGTAGGTGTGTTTTGGAGGTCCCAGTTAGATGTTGATCAACCCCTCTTCCTGAAATTCAACATTTCGGTCCATAGAGGTGCCCTCGTTGGAGTGTATGGACGCAAAGGATTGCCACCGTCACACACACAGGTACACACTTTGGCTTCATACTGCAAAAACAAAAGAGCAGCCGTGACCACGTTTCCACACACTAAAAAATGCTGGGTTATTTTGATAACCCAATTTCTGAGTTGCGAGTGTTGGGTTGAATTTTGTAGTTATTTTTTATGAAGAGCAATTCATTTTTGGGGTTATAATTCCAGGTGTTCCTGAATGGAACGTTGCTCACCGTAACCATCATTGATGCATAATGAGCAAGTGCTGTGGGTGGTTGTTGTGGCTACGACTGCGCTAGCTCTGTAGTGCTAACAGTGTTATAAGGACTGCTGTTGGCACGTTGACGTCGGCATAAAATGAAAAATGAAAAAAAAAAAGAAAAATCGTCAGATTCTGTGTTCTTCTATTGTGACGC
This sequence comes from Entelurus aequoreus, assembly GCF_033978785.1. Taxonomy (NCBI): domain Eukaryota; kingdom Metazoa; phylum Chordata; class Actinopteri; order Syngnathiformes; family Syngnathidae; genus Entelurus; species Entelurus aequoreus. Next base: position 13,543,831 of record NC_084752.1, read on the forward strand.
AACATTGCTTACAAGACGTTGCTCGTCCAATATGACTACCAAGCACTTGTTGAGTCTGCACCAATATTTGTTTCAGTCCAGCTGCTGCTGTGTAAATCAGAATTGGTGCTATTATGACACCTGGTTTTGGTTCCGATCCCTACTCATAACATAACAGCATAACAGCAAAAAAAACAGCGCAACACAAAACATTGTAACACAAGACCTGCTTTTATTGGCGTTGAAGCAGACGTACAGTACAGGCCACAAGTTTGGACGCACCTTCTCATTTCAATGCGTTTTCTTTATTTTCATGACTATTTACATTGTAGATTGGCACTGAAGGCATCACAACTATGACACCCGTGAAGTGAAAACCATTTCAGGTAACTACCTTTTGAAGCTCATCGAGAGAATGCCAAGAGTGTGCAAAGCAGTAATCAGAGTAGGGCTGCAACAACTAATAGATTAAATCGATTAAAATCGATTATTAAAATAGTTGCCGATTAATTTAGTCATCGATTCGTTGGATTTATGCTATGCCCATGTGCAGAGTTTTTTTTTTTTTTTTTTAACAAACCTTTATTTATAAACTGCAACATTTACAAACAGCTGAGAAAAAATAGTCAAAATAAGTATGGTGCCAGTATGCTGTTTTTTTTTAAAATAAAGTACTGGATAGGATTGAAATGTAGTTTGTCTCTTTTGTCCGATTATTAATCGATTAATCGAAGTAATAATAGACAGATTAATCGATTATCAAACTAATCGTTAGTTGCAGCCCTAAATCAGAGCAAAGGGTGGCTATTTTGAAGAAACTAGAATATAAAACATGTTTTACCATACCGTACCATACCAACTTTATTTATAAAGCCCTTTAAAAACAACCACAGTTGAAGAACAAAGGGCTGTACACCACAAAGAAATACAGGCAAAGCACAGACTAAAAAAATAACATTTAAAACAGAAGTTAAATACACATTGAAAAAGCAAATACAAATTATCCTAGGAACAATTTGTTAGATAAAAAGCAGTTAAAAAGTTAAAAACAGTTAAAAAAGTTAAAAACAGTTTAAAATCTCATGCTGGGTTAAAAGCCAGTGAATAAAAATGGATTTTAAGAAGGCTCTTAAAAGTAGCCAAAGAAGGGGCCTGTCTCACATGGAGAGGGAGATAGTTCCAGAGTTTGGGACCCGCAACAGAGAAGGTCCTGTCCCCTCGAAGCTTGCATGTTTTCAGTTATTTCACCTTTTTCTGTTAAGTACATAACTCCACATGTGTTCATTCATAGTTTTGATGCCTTCAGTGACAATCTACAATGTAAATAGTCATGAAAATAAAGAAAACACATTGAATGAGAAGGTGTGTCCAAACTTCTGGCCTGTACTGTATATCCCAGGTGTCCCAATCAGCTTTTTAATAACCGCAAAATGGCTATTTGAAAAAGGTGTGTTACACGTCTCTAAATATTTGAACAATATTTACTATGTTGTGCGTGAAACCGGAACATTATCACGATGAACGCAGAGGACACTGGCACATGACCCCGACTTTCCCCTTTCACAATCTCTCTAACTTTGAACATTCAGCAAACACAAAGTATTGACTAACTCCCCAATCCGAGCGCTTTATGGAGTCTTTGTTCCTAATGAAGGGAGATAAGCCTCTTACAAGCCTGCAATATTTTTTTGTTTAATGACCACACTTACATCTCCCGCGTACTCAAACGCATCTTTTTATTAAAAAAAAGACTAATCCACTTATCTGCAGAAGACATATCCCAGCTCAGTGTTAGCACTTCTGAAGATAGGCATGGGTGTGTGTCCTTGTCATAACCCTATCCAATTTAGTTGTTGTTTCATTGTGTGTAACCAGTTACACACTCTTCTTTAACCTACTCAGTGGCCTTGTGGTTAGAGCAGTGGTTCTTAACCTTGTTGGAAGTACCGAACCCCACCAGTTTCATATGCACATTCACCGAACCCTTCTTTAGTGAAAAATAAAATGTTTTTCAAATTCAAGACAAAGTTATATGTTTTTGGTAACACTTTAGTATGGGGAACATATTCTAAGTAACAAAGACTTAATTTAGAGTTATTTGGTTAGGGTTAGAACAGGGGTGTCCAAACTTTTTCCACTGAGGGCCGCACACTGAAAAATCAAAGCAAGCGGGGGCCATTTTGATATTTTTAATTTTAAAAACCAATACAATGTATGTATGCAAAATATACATTTAGGCCTCCACTCAGACTTGATCCCGGGGACCCCAAAAGGTTTTGGTCAAAAAAAATATTACAAATGTGTCTTTATTTAGTATTATTATTATTATTATTATTATTATTATTATTATTATTATTCAAGGTTTAAATCTCTAGATCAACATTATGTCTATCTGTCAATATAACGCTTTTAAAGATTTAAGTTGTATGCCATTTTTGTCAAGGAAAACCGTGTTTTTTTATGGAAAAAAAAACACAAAATATGCAATATTTTCCCCCAATAAAATTTTTAAGTGGAATATTTGAGATTATATAATAATTGGAGTCTTAAAAAGGTCAATAACTCACAGCAACATTGAGTTTAATTCATTATTTTTTTGAGCAATGACACTTAAAAAAAAAAAATTCCCACTAAAATTATTGGGGATCCAAAAGGGTACTGCTCAGTAAAGTTTAAAAAAATAAATCCAACATTTTTTTTTACTTTTACCACAATAGTCTCAAGATCAACTTCAGATCTATCCGTCAATTATAAGTTTTATTGTTGTTTAACCAAAAAATATGCAACATTTCCCCCCCAAAATATCTCAAAGTGGAATATTTAATGTGAAGTAAATGGAGCCTTGAATAGGTCAATAATTCATAATGACATTGATTTTGATTCATTATTATTTTTTAAAGAAACAGCCTGCATGGCAGCTTTGTGTTATTAGAGTAAATAATGCAACATTTTCTTGTTACATTTCACCTGTTTGCTCTTTTATACCACTTTTTATGTTTTTTATTTTTTTCTCATCGTATTTTTAGAATGTGCCGTGGGGCCGTTAAAAAATTACCTGCGGGCCGCACTTTGGACACCCCTGGGTTAGAGGGTTAGGGCCAGGGTTAGAGGGTTAGGGTTATAATAAGGCCATGCCGAATAAGGCATTAATAAGTACTTAATAATGACTAGTTAAGAGCCAATATGTTACTAATTTGCAGGTTAATAAGCAACTAATTAATGGTGAATATGTTCCCCATACTAAAGTGTTACCATGTTTTTTTACTGGTATACAAAATGAACCGTGCATAAACATCACCTTGTTCAAAGAACAAAACCAACACAGTGCATAAACTCACAACAAATTACACACCTGCAAATCAGTCTGACTTCTGCTGTTGCCGTATCCGTAATACGCCGATAGGGAGAAGTTTTTATTTACACAATGAGTCGGGTGTGTTTTGACCTGAGCCCGACTCACCGAACCCCTAGGGTTCGATCGAACCCAGGTTAAGAACCACTGGGTTAGAGTGTCCGCCCTGAGATCGGTAGGTCGTGAGTTCAAACCCCGGCGGAGTCATACCAAAGACTATAAAAATGGGACCCATTACCTCCCTGCTTGGCACTCAGCATCAAGGGTTGGAATTGGGGGGTTAAATCACCAAAATTATTCCCGGGCACGGCCACTGCTGCTGCTCACTGCTCCCCTCACCACCCAGGGGGTGAGCAAGGGGATGGGTCAAATGCACAGGGTAATTTCACCACACCTAGTGTGTGTGTGTGACAATCATTGGTACTTTAACTTTAATATCTACTGCATGTGTGTGAAACTCTACTGTCATTGAAGTTGTGCACAAACCGATAGAAATCATTAAAGTCCTTGAGATTTGATTCAAGTCCGCTGTGGTCACACTAAACCCTGAAGTCATCTCCCTAACGAAGAATAATGTGTTAATCCATACTCCGATCTTCAGCTATGCCGTACCACTTCAGAGGTGAAAGGCCACGCGCGTCCTCGTGATTGGAGCTGGGTAAAAATGCCCTTGTGCAGTGGCTCATTACATTTAATAGCCCAATATCGGAATGAGTTATTTGCATGCCACATTTAATAGAATGTAATAAACGGTTGGCCAACAATGAAGACACACAGCTTGATTGACTATCTGGAGTAGGCGGTACATTATTGCTGCTATTATGCCCCCGCTTGTGAAGAAACAACACAAGTTAAACCGACCTAATAATCACAAAAGCTGCCCGCTGCGATTTCAACTCCAAGAATTCCGTACAGTGACGCCCAGGAAACATGATCTGTTCACCATCAAAGTTCATGTTACAGCCATTTAATAACAGGGAGTGAGATATTATAATGTAACTGGTATTGCAATATTTCTTCAGGAATAGCCTTTTAGCTGAAAAAAAATGATAAGGAAACCCTGATGTGACTTATTTGTATTTATAATAACAGAATAAATGCCAATAAGAAATACATGTCACTACTTCAGTGATTTAAAAAACATACTGTGTACATTTGTGCCACATGTGTATTTTTTAAGTTTTTTCAAAAATGGCAATACTTTACCATGATAAATTTAACGTATATGTTATAATAGACAATGTAGATGATTTATTGTGTTTCACTCTGTCTGTGATGTACAGTCGTGGTCGAAAGTTGACATACACTCGTAAAGAACATAATGTCACGGCTGTCTTGAGTTTCCAATCATTTCTACAAATCTTATTTTGTTGTGATAGAGTGATTGGAGCACATACTTGTTGGTCACAAAAAACATTCATGAAGTTTGGTTCTTTTATGAATTAATTGTGGGTCTACTGAAAATGTGACCAAATCTGCTGGGTCAAAAGTATACATACAGCAATGTTAATATTTGCTTACATGTCCCTTGGCAAGTTTCACTGCAATAAGGCGCTTTTGGTAGCCATCCACAAGCTTCTGGTTGAATTTTTGACCACTCCTCTTGACAAAATGGGTGCAGTTCAGCTAAATTGGTTGGTTTTCTGACATGGACTTGTTTCTTCAGCATTGTCCACATTGGGAAAGACATTCTAAAACCTTCATTGTAGCCTGATTTAGCCATTTACCACTTTTGACACCACATGGACAAAGATAAGACCTTCTGGAGGAACGTTCTGTGGTCAGATGAAACAAAAATTGAGCTGTTTGGCCACAATACCCAGCAATATGTTTGGAGGAGAAAAGGTGAGGCCTTTAATCCCAGGAACACCACACCTACCGTCAAACATTGTGGTGGTAGTATTATGCTCTGGGCCTGCTTTGCTGCCAATGGAACTGGTGCTTTACAGAGAGTAAATGGGACAATGAAAAAGGAGGATTACCTCCAAATTCTTCAGGACAACCTAAAATCATCAGCCCGGAGGTTGGGTCTTGGGCGCAGTTGGGTGTTCCAACAGGACAATGACCCCAAACACACATCAAAAGTGATAAAGGAATGGCGAAATCAGGCTAGAATTAAGGTTTTAGAATGGCCTTCCCAAAGTCCTGACTTAAACGTGTGGACAATGCTGAAGAAACAAGTCCATGTCAGAAAACCAACAATTTTAGCTGAACTGCACCAATTTTGTCAAGAGGAGTGGTCAAAAACTCAAGCAGAAGCTTGTGGATGGCTACCAAAAGCGCCTTATTGCAGTGAAACTTGCCAAGGGACATGAAAGCAAATATTAGCATTGCTGTATGTATACTTTTGACCCAGCAGATTTGCTCACATTTTCAGTAGACCCATAATAAATTCATAAAAGAACCAAACTTCATGAATGTTTTTTGTGACCAACAAGTATGTGCTCCAATCACTCTATCACAAAAAAATAAGAGTTGTATACTCTATTACTCTAAAGCAGGGGTGCCAAACTCATTTTAGCTCAGGGGCCGCGGGCCGGGACTGTTAAAATCATGGCATTAAAAAACAAAAAAACTTCAGATTGTCTTCTTTGTCTTACTTTGGCCAAAAATAGAACAAGCACATTCTGAAAATATTACAATAAAAATACAGAAAAAAATACCGGCAGCGGTAAAGTTTAAATCCATGAAGGAAAGAAAAAAGTGAATGAATGTTTATAACTGAATACATTTACATATGCATAAAAATGTGTATTCTTTTGTATTATTTTTTTAAATGAATTAAGTAACGTTTATGACAACCTTTTTCCAAAAGTATAGAATGTGAGATATAACAGGATAATGCATACATTTATCATTTGTTTTCAAAACGCCTACAAAAAAGTGGGACCCCAAAAATTAACTGTGGGACCCCATTTTTATGACTTGATGGGGTTCCAGGGACCCCATTTTGAAAATTTCTAGCGCCAACACTGATGGAGTATTGGTGCGTGCAAAACAGCAGCAGGCGGCTGTGGCCTGCGGGCCGGTTCTAATACTAATCAAATATCATCCCGGGGGCCATAGGCCGGATCTGGCCCGCGGGCCTTGACTTTGACACATAGGATTTAAAAGGAGGCTTATGCAAAAGTACGAAAGTTCACTCCATATAGGTAGTAATGTAAAAACAAAAAAAGCCTAAAAAATAATATTTAATAAAGATTATACATTAATTTGTGTTAGATTAAGTGAAATAAGTATTTGATGCTTTGGCAACCAACAAGCATTCTGACTATCATAGACAGGTTGTTTGTTCATAAAGAACATCAAGTAGTCTTTTCCTTAAAAAAAAAAAAAAAAAAAAAAAGTACTCAGAATCTCAATTCATTACGTGGATAAAAGAACCCCCAAAAACAGCCGGTTCTAATACTAATCAACTATCATCATTCATTCGCCGGCCTTGACTTTGACACCCCTGCTCTAAAGGGAACCTATGATGATTTGAATCACTTTCTTTTGATCTCGATGATATGTATTGGATTGGGGAATTGTGCGTAAATTGTGCTCCCCCGGTCACTTTTATAACTCTTTTTTTTTTTTTTAAGTCTGTCTGCAAGATGTTCGATTTTCCCCGTGACTTTCCCGTATTGCAAAGTAGCCTGCTCAGTGTCCGCCCTGAGATCGGTAGGTCGTGAGTTCAAACCCCGGCCGAGTCATACCAAAGACTATAAAAAAAAAGGGACCCATTACCTCCCTGCTTGGCACTCAGCATCAAGGGTTGGAATTGGGGGTTAAATCACCAAAAATGATCGCCGGGCGTGGCCACCGCTGCTGCTCCCTGCTCCCCTCACCTCCCAGGGGGTGAGGGTGATGGATCAAATGCAGAGGATAATTTCACCCCACTAGTGTGTGTGTGACTATCAGCGGTACTTTAACTTTGAACTTTAACTGTGAACATTATACAGAGTCACCCGGCCTCTACAAAAAAAAGCTGTTTTCTGCAGCGTTTTTTGGCACTGTCGGTTTTATTATGCACATCATTAGATGGAAATATATATTTAAATGTTTCCTCGTAGCCTAAGGAAGATGGCTGAGAGCTTGACTTAATGTCTAAATAAGTGCTTTCAACTCGCGGTGCAAAACACTGCAAACAGGGTCACCCAAAACCACATGCAAGCATGGCAGTCACTCCCAATGAGGACACTGAGGTCATGTCCTATGTATTTTTTTTTTTTAAGTGACAAAAAGAAGATGATATGACTGACTGCAAATGTGTCGCGTGCGCTGTACAACATCATGCGGTGGATCATCCTCTCAACATATGATTTTTGGTCATGCGCAGCTCGCGACAACTTAGCAACGTAACGCAATGAAGTCCACTTTTACTATAAATGTCATCCCTTCCGGAAACATTAACATGCAATCAGTGGAGGGGTCTGTTTGCGTGAAGAAGCACATTCAAATGTAAATTATTGGATGACAAGGCGCTTCAAATGCCATTTTACTTCACAGCATGCTGTCATTGCTTAGAATATAATGACACATTTTCCACGTCCGTGGTGGACTGCAATAGTCCTCGCTGTGCTAAGCAGAAGGTTTTGTGTTCAGATCCCGGTGGCTGAAATTTTGGAATGGTTTTTAAACAATGTTAAAATTATTTACCACGCTAAACTTCAGTATATTATTATAAAAAGTGGACTGTTACAAAATAATGCTGATTGTCAAAGATGTTCAATAATATAACACAGTGTTTTTCAACCACTGAAATTATGTAATTTCACCTAATAGGGTTACAAATATTTTTTGCAAACCAGTAATTATAATCCGCAAATGTGCCGTTGCTGTCTAGAGCTCGGCAGAGTAACCGTGTAATACTCTTCCATATCAGTAGGTGGCAGCAGGTAGCTAATTGCTTTGTAGATATGGGGAACATGGTTTGTCGTGATCACAATATGGGGGAGGCAGCGTGTAGGTAAAATGGTATCTAACACTTAAACCAAAATTTAAAAAAAAGGCATTGAAGCTTAGGGATGGCTATGCCAAACAAAACTAAAACTGAACTGGCTGCAAAGTAAACAAAAACAGAATGCTGGACGACAGCAAAGACTTACAGCGTGTGGAGCAGATGGCGTCCACAAAGTACATCCGTACTTGACATGACAATCAACAATGTCCCCACAAAGAAGGATAGCGTCCGCACAACTTAAATAGTCTTGAGTGCTAAAACAAAGCGAGTGCGGGGAATAGCGTTCAAAAGAAGACATAAAACTGCTACAGGAAAATACCAACAAAGCAGGAAAAGCCACCAAAATAGGAGCGCAAGACAAGAACTAAAACACTACACACAGGAAAACAGCAAAAAGCTCAAAATAAGTCAGGGCGTGATGTGAAAGGTTGTGACAGTACACCTACTTTGAGACAAGAGCTGTAGTGATGCATGCTTGGTTATGGTTTGAATTCATATCCAACAATCGCGAGAACAACTTTTTATTGTCGATATCGGTTACTGAGTTACATTTTTTTAAGGTTTTCTGCTGGTGGTGTGCCTCCGGATTTTTTCAATAAAAAAATGTGCCTTGGCTCAAAAAAAGGTTGAAAAACACTGCTAGAACATGTGATAGTTCTACCTCCCGAGTGTCAAAATCAAGGCCCGCTGGCCAGATCCGGCCCGTGAATTAATTAGTTTAGTTTACTAGTTTAGTTTATTATTCTTCGGTCAACAAAATAAACAAACAGTTGTACATTCATAAATTGAAAATTAATGAATGAATTGTGTATTGATATTTGATTAGTATTAGAACCGGCCCGCAGGCCACAGCCACCTGCTGCTGTTTTACACGCACCAATACTCCATCAGTGTTGGCGCTAGGAATTTTCAAAATGGGCTCGGACCCCATCAAGTCATACAAATGGGGTCCCACAGTACATTTTTGGGGTACCACTTTTTTGTAAGCGTTTTGAAAACAAATGATAAATATATGCATTATCCTGTTATATCTCACATTCTATATTGTGTTTTGGTAAAAAGGTTGTCATAAACTTAATTCATTGAAAAAATAATACAAAAGAGAACGCATGTTTATGCATATGTAAATGTATTCAGTTATAAACATTCATTCACTTTCTTCTTTCCTTCATGGATCTAAACCAGGGGTGTCCAAAGTGTGGCCCGGGGGCCATTTGCGGCCCGCATCACAAGTTTTTTTGGCCCACGGCATGTTGTCAAAATAAAATCAGACAAAAAAACAACAGTAAAAATGTAAGCATAATAAGCAAATATGGTAGCTAATTTTAATACTAATATCAATACAAAGCAGACACATTTTTTTGTCTGTAAATGTATGTCTGTTTTAGATTCTTTTTTTCTTTTCTTTTTTTTTACAAAATAAAATATCAAAACGGCCCCCGCATGCTTTGACTCGTCAGTGTGTGGCCCTTTGTGGAAAAAGTTTGGACACCCCTGATCTAAATTCTACCGCTGCCGGTATTTTTTTCTATATTTTTATTGTCATTTTTTCAGAATATATTTGTTCTATTTTTGGCCAAAGTAAGACAAAGAAAACAATCTGAACTTGTCTTTATTTTTTTGTTTTAATGCCATGATTTTAATTGTCCCGGCCCGCGGCCCCTGAGCTAAAATGAGTTTGACACCCCTGCTGTAGCGTAATAGAGACAGATTGAAACACAATAAAGCATCTAAATTGTCTGATATTACATATATGTTACATTTATCATGGTAAAGTATTGCCATATTTGAAACACTTCAAATACAAATGTGGCACAAATGTACAGTATATTTTTTTAAATCATTGAAACAGTGACATATATTTCTCATTAACATTTATTTTGCTATTATAAAAACAAATAAGTCATATCAGGGTTTCCATACCATTTTTTTTTTTTTAGCTAAAAGGCTATTCCTGAAGAAATATTGTAATACCAGTTACATTATAATATTTTACACCCTTTTGTTAAATGGCTGTAACATGAACTTTGATGGTGAAAAAAAATAGCGCTGTCTGTATTTGTTTCTATAATTTTATTGTAATATTTTCAGAATGTCTTTGTTCTACTTTTGGCCAAAGTAAGACAAAGAAAACAATCTGAAGTTGTATTTATTTGTTAGTTTTAATGCCATGATTTTAATAGTCCGGCCCGCGTGTGCGCAGATTTTCCTCCATGCGGCCCTTGAGCTAAAATGACTTTGACACCCCTGTTCTACCTCAATAAAAAGGTGTTATATTTATATGGTGCTGGAATACCCATTATTTCAACTTTTCAAAGCCTCTCTTAGACAACCAATTTTTGACCTCGGTATTTTTCAAATCCTAGTTACGGACTTGCATGCAAGGGCATGCCAAAATGCATGAACCTTGGGATTTTTCGCTTTTGCATAGTTTACCACGAGTATCCAACACTGTAACACATTTTATACGTAAAAAAAAAAAAAAGGCCTTTAAAAGGCTCTGGCTTATCATAGGTTAAATATGGTATCAACAAATTTCAGTGGAAAAATAATAATGCAACTAATGCATGCTTGTCTTCCAGTATGACTTTGTGGAGCTGCTGGATGGAAGTCGTCTTCTATCCAAACGATCCCTAAGTGACGTGAACATGGCACATGTACCCTTTCTTGGTGGTTTGGACTCGGAAAGAATGGTCCGACACAAGCGCTCAGTGAACGTGCACGAGGCTGGCTTCATTCGGTACCTGGACATGGGCATTTGGCATCTGGCCTTTTACAACGACGGGCGCAGTACGGAACAAGTGTCTTTCAATACTGTCATCATTGGTAAGTCTTTGTCATAGGTCGTTTCATTTTGATCTACACATATTTGGATTGTCATTCAGAAAGTCTTCACTAGGGATGTCCGATAAATGCTTTAAAATGTAACATCGGAAATTATCGGTATCGTTTTTTTATTATCGGTATCGTTTTTATTTTTTTATTTTTTTTATTTTTTATTAAATCAACATAAAAAACACAAGATACACTTGCAATTAGTGCACCAACCCAAAAACCCTCCCTCCCCCATTCACACTCATTCTCACAAAAGGGTTGTTTCTTTCTGTTATTAATATTCTGGTTCCTACATTATATATCAATATATAACAATACAGTCTGCAAGGGATACAGTCCGTAAGCACACATGATTGTGCATGCTGCTGGTCCACTAATAGTACTAACCTTTAACAGTTAATTTTACTAATTTTCATTCATTAATAGTTTCTATGTAACTGTTTTTAAATTGTTTTACTTTCTTTTTTATTCAAGAAAATGTTTTTAATTTATTTATCTTATTTTATTTTATTATTTTTTGAAAAAAAGGACCTTATCTTTACCATACCTGGTTGTCCAAATTAGGCATAATAATGTGTTAATTCCACGACTGTATATATCGGTATCGGTTGATATCGGTATCGGTTGATATGGTATCGGTAATTAAAGAGTTGGACAATATCGGATATCGGTAAAAAGCCATTATCGGACATCCCTAGTCTTCCCCACCCCATGCAAAGTCCACAAGCATTGAGTTTAAATAAAAAAAATGCTCAATCCATGTGAAAAGACTTTAGCAGGCTTTCTAGCTGAGATTCTGCTATAACCCGTAAAACAAGCACATTGTACCGTATTTTCCAGACCATAGGGCGCACCGGATTATAAGGCGCTCTGCCGATGAATGGGCTATTTTCGAGCTTTTTTCATATATAAGGCGCATTAAAGGAGTCATATTATTTTCTTTTTTTTTTTTTTATTGAAAAGACTTCCTTGTGCTCTACATAACATGTAATGGTGGTTCTTTGGTCAAAATGTTGCATAGATTATGTTTTAGAGATCATCTTCAAGCCGATTTCTGACAGTCTTATTTACGTGACTCACCTTCGACAGCGTGGAAGAAGTGTCAAAAGATGGAGCTAACTGTTTTAATGACATTCAGACTTTACTTCAATCAATAACAGAGCAGCATCTCCTCATCCACCGGAAATGTGTCCCGTGAAAAACCGTCCGACAGTTCCTTGGGTGAATAATGTAAACTCACTACACCGGTATGTTTTAGCGCTTTCATGGCGAGTTTACTGACAGATATAAGTAAGAACTTTGCGCTACTTTATATTAGAAATGGCAACAGCGGAGAATGAATGTCCCATAACCAGAAGATAGAGAAAAAGAAGAAGCTTATTGACAACGACTATGGACTACAAAGGCGGACTCGCGCAATTTTTCAGGATTAATGCAGATCCCAAATACAGATCAGCAGGTACCAGAAGGTAAGAAAAGTTGCTTTTGCATATTATTGCGTAACAAAACGTCAGACAATGTCTTACCTTATACACACACCATAATAATACTCCTATGTTGAAGCACAGTACAATCCATCAAGCGGTGCGGCTTCATAGCTTACCAAAGTCGTACTAAAACATGTTGATAGATTTTTGAGCGCCGTGTGTAATGTTCTATATTTTCAATGGAACATATAAAATGTTGGTGTTGTTTACTTGAGTCATATTGCTGTCTACACATATCTCCTATGTGTGACTGCCATCTACTGGTCGCGTTTATCATTTCACCGTGTAGCAAATAAAATAGCTTAAAGTTCGGTAAGCTCAACCAAAAGTATTCCGCACTGTCGAGTTTTGAGAAAACGAAAGGATTTTATGTGCGCCTTATAGTCGGAAAAATACGCTTCACAAATTACAAGCCACTTAGGGCCTGATCTACTAAGATGTGACCTATTTTTTATTTACTAACACTGCATACACAATTGATAAGTACAAAAGTGGTGCAGAAAGCCCTATTTAAATGACGAATGTGCGTGTACTACCGGCTGCACACCCAGTGCATCATATGCTGTAACCAGATGTGCGGGGGTCTTTAACTAAATTCCAAATTGGTCCAGATACAGAACGTTTCCTCGTGCGTAGTCCGGGTACAGCAGGTGTTTTTATTAGGTTATTACAGAGCTTATTTTTTTCTGACATCAATTCAGACATTAGTGCGTATGTTTGCTCCAAAACACCATGTCATAATGTTTTATTTTAGCCATCGTCCCTGAACATGAGACAAACTAGATTTTGTCCTTCCAGGGGAAATAATACGTTTATGCATTCTGACTTCAAAGTACTGTTTTCACTATCCCTGTTCCTCTTCTTACAGCGCGCCATGTTTATTTACTATTCTGTTGTCTCCGATTCGTCGCTTTCTGTCTATTGTGGCAGGTGGTCAGGGCGAGACAGGGCAATGGTATCACTGCTCTTTTTTCCATCTCTTGTCTCTGTCCTCCCTCTGCATAAGTCTCACTCCTTTCCTTCTTCTGTCCGTCGATATCACTCATTCTTACGTGTCGGTTGCTTTGCTTCACTTTCGTCTGTCTCTGCATTTAGAGTCACCATGTTTATTGTCTGGAATGTTTTAACTCCGTCAAAACTTCAAATCATTGAATAATTAATAGACTGTAAGTCCAAGTCCAAATGGTATGGCGCCTGGGTCTAGACTCGTACCACAGTCTGCCAGTTAATGATCCCTGTCGCAGTGTTTTGTCATGCTGTGGAAAATCCAGCACACAACAATAGTTTGTATCCTCTTTTGACTTTTGGCTTATACCAGTGGTTCTTAACCTGGGTCCGGTGAGTCGGCCTCAGGGGTTCGGCGGAGCCTCTGCCACGGAGATAAAGAGACTTCCGACTTATCGTGTAAATAAAAACTTCTCCCTATCAGCGTATTATGGATACCCTTGCCAACCTTGAGACCTCCGAATTAGGGAGATGGGGGGGGGGGGGAGTATATTTATAGCTAGAATTCACTGAAATTCAAGTATTTCTTTTATATATACTGTATATATATAAAAGAAATACTTGAATTTCAGTGTTCATTTCAGTGAATTCTAGCTATAAATAAACCCCCACCCCCATCTCCCAAATTCAGAGGTCTCAAGGTTGGCAAGTATGTTCCTGACCCCGAAGCATTTTTATTTGGTACATTGTGTAATGAACAGTAGATGGCAGTCACAAATAAGAGATAAGTGTGGACTGCATGTAGACAGTTCAAAAAGACTCTAAAAGTACAGGTTAGCAAGCAAGCCCGTAACCATGATGTTTCATTGAGAATATCAAACATTACACATGGCCCTCAGAAATCTGTCAAAATGTTTTAGTACGACTTTTGGATTGTTGGCACATTACAGCTCCCATAGTCAGACGTGCTGCGCTTCAACATGCGAGTATTATTATGGTGCTGTAGCGAGTAAGGACGGGAGTCGAAGGATAGAGCTAACTGTTTTAGTGACATCCAGACTTTTGCTTAAAACAACAACTGTATCCCCTTATTCCCGGTTTAATGTTTAATTCATCCTCCGCTGTTGCCATTTCTAATATAAAGCAGCGTATATTTCTAACTTATACATCTGTCAGTAGCCACGCTATGGAAGTGCTAAAAACTACCGGTACAACAAAGATGAGGGGGAAAAGACGCTGTCCAGGTGGAGCCACGTAGATAAAACCGCCCGCAAAATGGTGAATCCTGAAGAGACGGTCAGAAAGCTGCTTCTCTGCAACATTTTTACCAAAGAATCAGAATCAGAAATACTTTATTAATCCCCGAGGGGAAATTAAGATTTTCAGCACAATCCCATTCAAGATCAGACAAACATTACAGGGAGACAGAACAGGATCGCTGACGGGTCTGCCAATGTCCGGCGGCCCTTATGCCTGGTTCACACCAACGACGCTTGCCGCGCTTTAAATCGGCGAGCAAAGCGCCGTCATTTTTGTCAATTTTTCCACGAATATCCCGATCTCCGAAGTAATGTTATGCTTTGATATGCTCTGATACGCTCTGATACGAATTAGTTGCCGCTTTGTTACCGTTCCTCACGATTTGATGCCGCTTTGATCCCGCTTTGATACGCTTTAAATCACGCTTTGATACGTTTCATTACGCTTTATTGAACTTTATTACGCTTTGATGCGATCCTGACGCTTTAAATCAGGCTCTGACACGATTATCAAGCTCTGTTGTGCATTGATACAACAAAAATAAGAAAACAATGTGAAAAACTCAGTATGCTAAGTTTTCCCCACATTTTTTTAGATTTATCTATTTATTTGATTTCTCTTTTTGTTTTATTATATACAGGATAAAACACATAATGTAATAAAAAAGAGAAATATGGTAAACAAATAAGTAAAAAAAAATGTGAAAAACTCAGTATACTTAGTTTTCCCCACATTTTTTTAGATTTATCTATTTATTTGATTTCTCTTTTCGTTTTATTATATACAGGATAAAACACATAATGTAATAAAAAAGAGAAATATGATAAACAAATAAGTAAAAAAATTGTGGAAAAACTCAGTATACTGTTTTCCACACATTTTTTATATTCATTTATTTTTTTTAATTTCTCTTTTTTTCCGTTATATTATGTTTTATATCTTCATTTCTTTTATTTCTTTGTCATCTTAATAAATATCTATCTTTCATTTCTTATGCTAGTTGACAATAATAAAAGGCATTTCTTTTATTTTTTATATTCATTTATTTTTTCAATTTCTCTTTTTTTTCCGTTATATTATGTTTTATATCTTAATTTCTTTTATTTCTTTGTCATCTTAATAAATATCTCTCTTTCATTTCTTATGCTAGTTGACAATAATAAAAGGCATTTCTTTTATTTTTTATATTCATTTATTTTTTCAATTTCTCTTTTTTTTCCCGTTATATTATGTTTTATATCTTCATTTCTTTTATTTCTTTGTCATCTTAATAAATATATATCTTTCATTTCTCATGCTAGTTGACAATAATAAAAGGCATTTCTTTTAAACGTAACATATTCTCTTTATTATTAACATTTTCATACAGAAAAATTATAGACAGTAATGTCAAACTGCAACATCAAACAGCAGAAGTACAGAAACAATGATCATTGTATAAAAAAGGCAATGATGCAAAAGAGAATGGATTTGTAATCCTGTGTTGGTTTTACATAAAGTTTCAATGTCACTAGTCAATATCACAGTCACCTCCTATTGCGCTTTGAACCAAGATCTGTTAAGCTTTCCTACGCTTTGAGTCAAGCTTTGCTGAGCTTTGTCAGGCTTTGTCACGCTTTGATACGCTCTCGGCGCTTTATTCCATTCTTGACAGAGCGCAGAATTTTTTAAAACCGTTTAAAAAATGTTGGCGAACTTGCCGCATGTCCCGCTTCACTACAAGCTTTCCCACGATCCATTAGGACCCTCACGCTTTAATCAGGCTATGTTACGCTTTAACGCCGCTTTGCATGCCGCTTTAAAGCGCCGTCAAAGCGCCGTTGGTGTGAACCTAGCATTACAAAAAAGGTGAGAAACAGGTAAACGCTACAAAAGTAAAACAACGAAAAATAATTAACCATTACTATACAAACCCCGTTTCCATATGAGTTGGGAAATTGTGTTAGATTTAAATATATACGGAATACAATGATTTGCAAATCATTTTCACCCCATATTCAGTTGAATATGCTACAAAGACAACATATTTGATGTTCAAATTGATAAAAAAAAATTTTTTTGCAAATAATCATTATTTTAGAATTTGATGCCAGCAACATGTGACAAAGAAGTTGGGAAAGGTGGCAATAAATACTGATAAAGTCGAGGAATGCTCATCAAACACTTATTTGGAACATCCCACAGGTGTGCGGGCTAATTGGGAACAAGTGGGTGCCATGATTGGGTATAAAAGTAGATTCCATGAAATGCTCAGTCATTCACAAACAAGGATGGGGCGAGGGTCACCACTTTGTCAACAAATGCGTGAGCAAATTGTTGAACAGTTTAAGAAAAACCTTTCTCAACCAGCTATTGCAAGGAATTTAGGGATTTCACCATCTACGGTCCGTAATATCATCAAAGGGTTCAGAGAATCTGGAGAAATCACTGCACGTAAGCAGCTAAGCCCGTGACCTTCGATCCCTCAGGCTGTACTGCATCAACAAGCGACATCAGTGTGTAAAGGATATCACCACATGGGCTCAGGAACACTTCAGAAACTCACTGTCAGTAACTACAGTTGGTCGCTACATCTGTAAGTGCAAGTTAAAACTCTCCTATGCAAGGCGAAAACCGTTTATCAACAACACCCAGAAACGCCGTCGGCTTCGCTGGGCCTGAGCTCATCTAAGATGGACTGATACAAAGTGGAAAAGTGTTCTGTGGTCTGACGAGTCCACATTTCAAATTGTTTTTGGAAACTGTGGACGTCGTGTCCTCCGGACCAAAAAGGAAAAGAACCATCCGGATTGTTATAGGCGCAAAGTTGAAAAGCCAGCATCTGTGATGGTATGGGGGTGTAATAGTGCCCAAGACTTGGGTAACTTACACATCTGTGAAGGCGCCATTAATGCTGAAAGGTACATACAGGTTTTGGAGCCACATATGTTGCCATCCAAGCAACGTTACCATGGACACCCCTGCTTATTTTAGCAAGACAATGCCAAGCCACGTGTTACATCAACGTGGCTTCATAGTAAAAGAGTGCGGGTACTAGACTGGCCTGCCTGTAGTCCAGACCTGTCTCCCATTGAAAATGTGTGGTGCATTATGAAGCCTAAAATACCACAAAGGAGACCCCCGGACTATTGAACAACTTAAGCTGTACATCAAGCAAGAATGGGAAAGAATTCCACCTGAGAAGCTTAAAAAATGTGTCTCCTTAGTTCCCAAACGTTTACTGAGTGTAGTTAAAGGAAAGGCCATGTAACACAGTGGTGAACATGCCCTTTCCCAACTACTTTGTCACGTGTTGCAGCCATGAAATTCTAAGTTAATTATTATTTGCAAAAAAAAATAAAGTTTATGAGTTCGAACATCAAATATCTTGTCTTTGTAGTGCATTCAATTGAATATGGGTTGAAAAGGATTTGCAAATCATTGTATTCCGTTTATATTTACATCTAACACAATTTCCCAACTCATATGGAAACGGGGTTTGTATATTGCGCACACACGATTGCACCCTGCACGGACAAGCAACCAAACAAAAACATCATTTCAACACCCATATACACTCTGGTGGCCTCTGAGGTGTTCCTCTGGGGTGGGGGGTGGTGGGCATGGCCAGAGACAGGAGCAGACCCAACAAAGCAACCAAGAGAGCCGACTCCACCCTCGTCAAAGAACCACCATTACGTGTTATGTAGACCACTAGAAAGTGTTTTAAAAGTTGAACAAAATCATAATGTGACCCCTTTTTTGTACCTTCTAATCCGGTGTGCCTATGTTTTGGAAATAGACCTTCCCATAGGGCGTGCGCCTTATAGTTTGGTGCGCCCTATCGCAAAATACGGTAATAGAATGGTTTATGTTTATTTTGAACATGCATACAACTACAACAAGATGCATCAGAATTTGTTAGGAGTTAAATATGATACACACACGTTACCTGTAACACTTCTGTGCTTATATCAGGCATCACCAGAGGGACAAAAAAAAATAGTGTGCAGTGTCGAGAGTGAGCAAGAGCTAGGAAGCAGGATAATTGGATTTTAGAATGTGTTGATTGGACTGACTGCATGTAACTATAGCAACTGTAGCAGACATGTCTTTCACTGTGTTTTTTTATTATTCTCATGACATACTGTTCTATTTCCTGCCCGCCCAATTAACTTGCACCCTTGCACCACCTCTTTGCCAAATCAGAGTCGATTATGGAGTGTCCCCAGAACTGTCATGGAAATGGAGATTGTCTCTCAGGAATATGTCATTGTTTCCCCGGATTCCTGGGGCCCGACTGCTCTCGAGGTATGCAAATAAAAATGATGTAAATGTTGGAATAGTGAATGTGACCTGTAATGCAACATGTTTAGGTAATAGGATTTTTTTGCTGCAGAACCTTCAGTTTTTAAAATACGGTACACTGACTAATGATTCCCTTCGTCTTTGACTTCTCTATTTTTTAGTACACTAAATATTCCAACAGTTTTGAGTAGCATTAGGTCAAACTAAGATTAGCTTGTTATTTCACAACATAATAACAGTAACATTGGCCTTGCTACCTGTTGATTGGTCGACTTTATTTTATGCTGGCCTTTTTTTTCTTTCTTTGTTTGCAACTTTTACATATACTGTAATACTGTAATTGGGATTTGTTATATGTTGTATATACAGTCGCGATCAAAAGTTGACATACACTTGTAAAGAACATAATGTCATGGCTGTCTTGAGTTTCCAATACTTTCTACAACTCTTTTTTTTTTTGTGATAGAGTGATTGGAGCACATACTTGTTTGTCACAAATAGCATTCATGAAGTTTGGTTATTTTATGAATTTATTATGGTTCTACTGAAAATGTGACCAAATCTGCTGGGTCAAAAGTATACATACAGCAATGTTAATATTTGGTTACATGTCCCTTGGCAAGTTTCACTGCAATAAATTGTGTTTCATCTGACAACAGAACTTTCCTCCAGAAAGTCTTATCTTTGTCCATGTACATGTCAGATGAAACAAAACAATAGCTGAGAAAAGGTGAGGCCTTTAATCCCAGGAACACCAAACCTACTGTCAAGCATTGTGGTGGTAGTATTATGCTCTGGGCCTGTTTTGCTGCCAATGGAACTGGTGCTTTACAAAGAGTAAATGGGACAATGAAAAAGGAGGATTACCTCCAAATTCTTCAGGACAACCTAAAATCATCAGCCCGGAGGTTGGGTCTTGGGCGCAGTTGGGTGTTCCAACAGGACAATGACCCCAAATGTGGTAAAGGAATGGCTAAATCAGGCTATAATTAAGGTTTTAGAATGACATTCCTAAAGTCCTGACTTAAAAGTGTGGACAATGCTGAAGAAACAAGTCCCTGCAGAAAACCAACAAATTTAGCTGAAATGCACCAATATTGTCAAGAGGAGTGGTCAAAAATTCAACCAGAAGCTTGTGGATGGTTACCAAAAGTGCCTTATTGCAGTGAAACTTGCCAAGGGACATGTAAGCAAATATTAACATTGCTGTATGTATACTTTTGACCCAGCAGATTTGGACCCATAATAAATTCATAAAAGAACCAAACTTCATGAATGTTTTTTTTGTGACCAACAAGTATGTGCTCCAATCACTCTATCACAAAAAAATAAGAGTTGAAGAAATGATTGGAAACTCAAGACAGCCATGACATTATGTTCTTTACAAGTGTATGTAAACTTTTGATCGCGACTAT